>NW_028248388.1:0-65567 GCF_964263255.1 Lissotriton vulgaris | reverse complement strand
TATATATATATATAAGATGTTTATTTATATAGAATGTACATTAATTGTTCTATGTTATTTATGATTTTAGCAATCAATGTATACAAGGATTTTAGATATACTATATGTATTCATTCCTTTAGCCATTTTAACAACCATTTTAAGGTTTTTATAGGCGTATTTATGAATCCCATGAATATATGTATGTCTACCAATTATTGGGTATTGATTGCTGAATTTTTGTAAATTGAATAGTGATGTCTGACTTTTAGAACATGCGTTTTTTGGCACATTGCTTATGTAAATACGGTTAGCACTAAGGATGAATAATGTATTTTACTGATATTATCTCCTATTGTTTTGCAAACCCAATTCACTGTTGGCAATATAATCCTCAACAGAAATATGTTAATTCTAACTCGCACAAGCACTTTATGCTCTCCTTTATACAAATACGTACATTTGATTGGACATAAACAACATATGGGGCTACATATTGTTTCCATTCTAAATCTGTATTTGACCATAAATTATAAAAACGGTTTTTTTTATACCATAACGAACATCAGCAAGAATACTGCTCTACAAACATTTACTATATTGGATAACCTTGACTTTATTTAAGAACATTTGCTGTTTGTTTTTAAAAATCACTATCACTATTTACTTATGACAATGGTTTTTACATTCACATTTTGAAATACAATCTTTTGGTCTGCTTTATTTAAAATAAATATTGCAGAACCTACAGCATTTTAACAAACTCGATGGTATTACAAATGAGCCTGTGTAGTTTTTAAAGTTTCAACTCTTCTATTTCTATGTCATTTGTAGGCTCGGGTATTATGTGTGGATTGTATTTAAACCAATGTCTGGTTATTAACTGTTGAAGAAGTGTAAGCACACAGGTTGCGATTACATCCCCCGGAAGAGGCACTCCAGAATGTTCATGGCAATGATTCAAAAAGTTAATTTGTAAAGGGTTTATTCAGCATTGTACCCTCGTTTATAAGGCAAAGTTCAATAGTTCATATGATATTATCGACATATCGTTGAATGCAAACAAAAGGACACTCCAATGCATTTCGGGCTTCACGCCCTTTATCAAGGAGAGGCTGGAGAAAAAAGAAGAGAAGAGCCCGGGTCAGGGGGGACTATATAAGGGATTGAGGCCATTAAAACAACAAGTGGGTGAGTTTGGTGAAGCATGCCATAGGAATGTGAAAAGGCAACTCCGTGTGACTTCAAGATAGTGAAGGTCAGATATTTATAAACGAAAAGGTGGTGCAAAGAAAACATGCTCGGAAGTAAATACAAAACGAGGTGTAATGCCGAGGTAGTGAAGGTCAGATATTTATAAACGACAAGGTGGTGCAGAGAAAACATGCTCAGGAGTAAATACAAAACGAGGTATAATGCCGAGACAGTGCAACCAAGTGAATAAGGAAGTGTAAAAAATGAGTGTTGAGAACACGCGATGTCAAGCTTTAACGTGCTTCCTTAGATATGAAGCGTGAGCGTGTAGGAATCATGCCGTTAGAAAATGCTAATGCGTTACGCGATAATGTCGGGTCCAGGCGGTGGACTACCCAGTGCGTGACTATGAAGACACGAGTGAGCTAAACAAACAATAGAATGTAGTGAGGAACTTACTCATAACGGCACCGTGGCGGTCACAGACGGAAGGCTTGGCAATCAGTGAAACGGCCGGAGTGAGGTCGGAGAAAACTAGTATAACATAGAAGACAGACTAAAAAAGAAAGTAAACCGGTGGGGGCCATGATGGGACAGGAAAGTAAGATGGAAGACATAGATGAGGGGTTGTGTAGATACAACAGGCAAGTGTGGAATAAACAGGATTATTAAAGAAAAATAAAGAAAAATAAACGGTAGTTGCACACAATAAGACATATAATGGAAAGTGTGACATAAGCAGGATAATTAAAGGAAAATGAACAGTTGTTGCACACAAAAAAACATAAAATGAAGTAAAGAGAAATGCATAAGGGCTAAAGGTAACAGCTATATTCTACTCGGTCGTTAAGTCCATATGGCTTAAGTGTTTGTAAACGAAAGGTCCATTCTAGTTCTTTCTGCAAGAGTAGTTTGCGATTGTCTACCCCTTCTCTACGGGTGACACATTCCAAAACAGTGAATTGCAGCTGTGCGATGGTATGATGAGATTCCTGGAAGTGCATGGCAACATTGGATTTTACCTGTTTAGTGCGGATGTTAGATTTGTGTTCGTTAATGCGAACTTTAATCTTTCTTTCAGTTTTTCCAACATAAAGTTTTCCGCATGGACACTTCAAAGCATAGATAAGGTTCATGCTGTCACAAGTGGCATTGACACAAAGTTTTATGGCATTGCCTTTCATGGGATGTGTTATTTGGTTGCCTCTGATAATGCAATTGCAATTGTTGCAGTTTAAGCATGGTTGTGTTCCCTTATATTTTAGTGGAGTCAAAGCTTCTGTAGACAAGATTTCTTTGATGTTTTTCCCTCGTGTGTGTGCGAATAAAGGAAGATCGTTGAAGATATTCCGAAAGTCTGGTTCAATTCGCAAAATTGACCAATGGTTCAATATAATTCTTTTGAACTGTTGGGTTGCCGAGGAAAATTTAGAAACAAGGACCATGCGTTGCGATGGTGGTTTAACGGTTTGAGTTAGGCTTTGTTGTCTGGTGATGTTAGTCAAGCGTGCTTCAGCAGTTTTAAGAACTTCAGTGGGATAACCTCTGTCTATGAAGCGTTGATGCATCTCTTTGATGCGGTAGTTGTAAGTGTCCTGTTCAGATACAATCCTTTTTATGCGCAGCATTTGTGAATAGGGTAAATGTTTTTTCAGAGACCCTTGGTGAAAACTCTGGAAATGCAACGTGTTGTTGCGATCGGTAGCTTTGCGATGTAAGTCGGTAACAAACTTGTTGTCTTGGATTTTCACCTGCACATCGAGGAATGATATTTCTGATGGGCTTGTCTGCCATGTAAGTTGGATGCGTGGATCCTTAGAGTTGAGGTCCGTTAGGGCTGCAATCAGTTGGTCATGTGTGACCGCTTCAGTTGCCATTCCGCCCGCTTTTGCTACACTGTGCGTCATCCGCCATTCAACTGTTTACCGCCCGCTATTGCGGCTACAGCGTCTCGCTCACCATGTAGTTGAGTTGCGCCCACTCTTGCGGTGCAGCGATAGGCGGCTGCCACAGGACTCTTAAAATGGCGGCCGGCTCTTCGGATTTGGGCCAGGTCCACTAAAATGGCCCTGGGACACCTTGGAACTCGGACGCTTGTCTGCTAGGGCTTGGGCCCCATTCTCGAAAGCGTCCCCTCAGCCTTGAAGATTCTACAAAAGTCTTGGGTGCCCCCGACTCCCGCAGGCTTCCGGTGGGGAGCGGCTGCCATGATTGCTTGCGGAATGGCTGCGACGGAGCTACGAGATGGTGGTGCTCTCATGCTGACGCCAGCTTCAGTCTGAAACATCCAGAAACACTGTAGACTATCAATTCGATGAGTTCCGGTGGAGCCCCAACGTGACCCGGTAGGGAAGAACTTGCCCTTCCCTTTTTTGAGTGATGGTTCTTGTTGCCTGTCCCCTCTGTTGTCATCTATCGGAACCTTTTTGGATTGCCGAGTGAGAAAAAAAAAGGTGGGGCTTTCATCGTTTGGGAAAAAAAAATGTTTTAATCCAATGAAAAGTGTTATTTTTAGGTCATATGATCAAGCATTTCATCATTAGGAAACCAAAAGTAAAATGAACCAATGAAAAGTTTTATAAACAAGTCACATGACCTGTTATGCGGCTTTGGGCTATAAAAAGCCTACAAAATCAGTTGGCCTGTGAGGCGGCGTCAGTAGCGGACCGATGTGCGAATAGGCCGAAGGCAGCACAACGCGCCGAGATCCGGATGGCACCGAGGTGGTGTCCAGCAAGTTGCCGCACTGGTGTGGCCATTCTACAATGCTGCGCCGAAAGACGGCGTGGGGTGCCGGGGGGGGGAGGCGGTGCGAACTGGCCTCTCCCACCTCCCCAGGTGGAGGCACCTCATCTGCAGTGGGGCGCCTCTTAGCGTTTCACTCGCCATCCAGCTGAGTTGCGGTCACTCTTGCTGCTACAGTACGCCGAAGGCAGCACAACGCGCCGAGATCCGGATGGCACTGTGGTGGTGTCCAGCAAGTTGCCGCACTGGTGTGGCCATCCTACAATGCTGCGCCGAAAGACGGCGTGTCCAGCTGAGTTTCTCCCGCTCTTGCGGTACAGTGACTCGAACGCGCCGAGATCAGGATGGCACCGAGGTGGTGTCCAGCAAGTTGCCGCACTGGTGTGGCCATCCTACAATGCTGCGCCGAAAGACGGCGTGTCCAGCTGAGTTGCGGTCACTCTTGCTGCTACAGTACGCCGAAGGCAGCACAACGCGCCAAGATCCGGATGGCACCGAGGTGGTGTCCAGCAAGTTGCCGCACTGGTGTGGCCATCCTACAATGCTGCGCCGAAAGACGGCGTATCCAGCTGAGTTTCTCCCGCTCTTGCGGTACAGTGACTCAAACGCGCCGAGATCCGGATGGCACCGAGGTGGTGTCCAGCAAGTTTCACTGGTGTGGCCATCCTACAATGCTGCGCCGAAAGACGGCATGGGGTGCCCGGGGGAGGAGGCAGCGCAAACGGGCCTCTCAATCCTCCCCAGGTGGAGGCACCTCATCTGCAGTGGGGTGCCTCTTAGCGTTTCACTCGCCTTTCAGCTGAGTTCTGCCCGCTTTTGCGGTACAGTGACTCACCCGCCATCTAGCTGAATTGCGGCTATTCTTGTGGTGCAGCGATAGCCGGCTGCAACAAGACTCTCAAAATGGCGGCCAGCTCTTTGGATTTGGGCCTGGTCCACTAAAATGGTTCTGGGACACCTTGGAACTCGGACGCTTGCCTGCAAGGGCATGGGCCCCATTCACGAAAGCGTCCCCTCTTTTGACTGATTGTTCTTGTTGCCTATTTCTTCTGTTGTCATTTAACGGAACATTTTTGGACTGCCGAAAACGGTTCTGGTCCGACCGCTGGTTGGTGGAGACATTTTGACTATATCCTGGACCTGCCCGGCCTCGCCCAAAATGGCGCCGGTATAAATAGGACTCGTAACTCCTTGTTGTGTACTGGTTGCCCAACCTTGATATCACGAGATACGTATGCAGTTTTGAAGAACATGGCGGGCGAGGACGAGAATTGATTGAACATTTTGACATCCCTATTAAGTTCTGATGTGTTATTGATTACTGTACTATTGAAAGTTCGAATTAACGTCACCCATGGTACTTGCCCGCAAATGTATATCTAGATAATTTTATTGTAACTGGCCCTGTCGTACTTTAATTATAAAATGTACGTCCACCGATTCCGCAAATGTTAGACACCTTAGTTCTTGCAATCTAATGGGTCGCCCGTTACGTTCTTCTACAGTGTAAATGTGCCCTCATCATATACAATTCCAGTTTGCTCCGTGGCCGGCCCACGTGGTTATAGGCCCGTATTTGTATACTGACATTTTCACAATAAAGGTTTTTTAAAAAAAACATGGTAGTAGTACCTACATTGGTAAAGTTTTGAATAATAGCCATTGTTTTCGAATCAGTAAAAGGCAAGTGAAATAAAGCAGTCCAATTACATGACTGTTAAAAGGTATAATACGCAGGAACACAGTAAAGATAAATGGTCAAGGGCTGTTGTGTTTTCTACTCCTGCAACATAAAGTGATCGATAAGAATCTGATATTCATGCCTATCACCGACTAAGACAGCAGGCCGAGCCTCTTTTGCTCAACGGCTCCCTCATGGGACGAAGAAACGCCCTTTTTCTCGAAAAAGGAATATTTTACTTGCAGGACAGTTGTAAATTTCCCGGGAAAATACATTAGCCTGGAACATTGTTAGTGATAAACTGTAAATGCATCCGGGTCCTTTGCTTTACAAGTCAGAGTGAGAAAAAAAAAGGTGGGGCTTTCATCATTTGGGAAAAAAAAATGTTCGAAAGCAATGAAAAGCGTTATTTTTAGGTCATATGACCAAGCCTTTCATCATTAGAATAACAAAAGTAAAATGAACCAAAGAAAAGTTTTATTAACAAGTTGCATGACCTGTTATGCTTACGTTACCCGCTGCGCGCCGCGCTCTGGATCGTTTCCGGGAAGGTGCACCTTGCGCACCGGAGCACTTCAGGGTGCGCTAACGCGGCGCGTCATATGACACATTACGCGACAACGCAGGTCCAGAATATAGTCAAAATGTCTCCACCAACCAGCGGTCGGAATACAACCCCTTTCAGCAGTCCAAAAAGTTCTGTTAAATGACAAGAGAAGGGACAGGCACCAAGAACAATCAGTCAAAGAAGGGAGGGCAAGTTCTTCTCTACCGGGTCACGTTGGGGCTCCACCGGAACTGATCGAATTGGTAGTCTACAGTGTTTCTGGATGTTTCAGATTGAAGCTGGCGTCAGCATGAGAGCACCCAATTCTAAAACAGTAAATGCTTGGATAACAATCAATCAAATGGAGAGGGAAGCATCACGACGGGTTACAACGGGGGCAAAGGCTTACGTTACCTACCCTTCACTATCTGCAAAGAGAGAATACTCCTAAATGAAAAGATGAGGGGGAGGAAGGGGGGTGCAGCGTTCAAAGCACATCAGCGTGCATAAATACGAAACTGTTTTTACCTACCACGTACTTGACATTTTACAGCTTTTGATATTTGCTATTAAAAAACCATTGCTTTTCACTGAAAAAACCATAGGTTATAGACCATATATAGTTAGGAATTAGCATTTACAAAACCTTGAAAATTCACTGAAAAAACCATAGGTTATAGACCATATATAGTTAGGGATTAGCATTTACAAAACCTTAATTTACTCGCACAAAACCATTGAAATTCGCATATATAGTTAGTTGCAATAACTATATATCACGCACCCGCAATCCACTGCTGATGATGTCACATATTACATCATTCATGACATGGTCAGTGACATCACTGATGACATCACTGATGACATCTCAAATGATATCACTGATGACATCTCAAATGACATCACTGATGACATCACTGATGACATCTCAAATGACATCACTGATGACATCACTGATGACATCTCATTTGACATTACTGATCACATCACTGATAATATCATTCATGTGATAATACGATGAACCTCTTCAGACTCTAATATAACCTTAGATACAATCAGTGTAAACAGACACTCACAGATTGTCACTCATCCATGGAGTTACTCATACATCTAGTCAGTCATGAAAAGAATCAATCACTCCTCCATTTCCTCAACTATACAGTTATACACACCTTACTAATTCAAACATATTCTGACACATATTTACTCTCTTATACAATCCCTGATACAAGTTCACAATGATTCATACAGCCACTCTCACATTCACTGGCTCTTATGCACAGTTATTTATATATGTCAACTCTCACATGTACTGTGTTTTACGTATGTACTTACTTTGACATGTAGCACTGAGATATCCATTCACTCACCAATACACTCATGCACACAGTCAACTGCCAATACAGCTGTTTCCACATGCACGTTTGAACCCATACATCTAGTGAATCAACTGCTCACACATCTATGGACAGAGTCATACACCTCCCAGTCACTCATACACATACTCAGTCTCCTATAGAAATACTTGGGCAACCAATCAATAACCCATATAGTTACTCATATAGCTACTGATTAACACATGCAGCAGTTTACAGAACAACAGACATAATGATGCACAAATTAAGACAGTTTAGTCACTAACCCATGCACTCAGTGAGACACATTTAATCACTCTCTCATACAGTCAGTCATGCACCTATTAAATCCTTCATCCAGACACTTATACATCCACTCATTCTTCAATATGTAAAACATATTTAAACTTTACAGAAACACACAGTCACTGGATGATGTCATCAGTGATGTCATCAGTGATGTCATTTGAGATGTCATCAGTGATGTCATCAGTGATGTCACTGACCATGTCATGAATGATGTAATATGTAACATCATCAGCAGTGGATGGTGGTTTCACCAAAATGTGGCTGGAAGCATTTACACCATTCTGTGTATCCTACGAACATTAATGAACATAAACATAAATATACACAGGCCTGTCAAGGCTACACCTGGACATCTGTCTCTTATTTATTCGAGTGTCGCCACTCACTCTACGTGACCACATCGTTCATCTTAAATGTAAGGTCTTTCTTCTTTCTACCCCTGCTGCCTGACTTGAAGTCTCGCTGAGGCACCTCACCTCTCAGCACAGCGGCCGGGCTTGGCTCCGCCACATCTCTGCAGAAACCGACCGGCCGGGCTTGGCTCCACCGGCCGGACTACATCCCCCAGCATCCCTAGGGGGCAGCAACAACGCCAGCAACCAGCGCGCCAGGAGGCGCATAAAGCACCGGCAGGGGCCGAGTTCCCCGTCTTTCTTCTTTCTACTCCTGCTGCCAGACTTGAAGTCTCGTTGAGGCACCTCGCCTTTCAGCACAGCGGCCGGGCTTGGCTCCGCCACATCTCTGCAGAAACCGACCGGCCGGGCTTGGCTCCGCCGGCCGGACTACATCCCCCAGCATCCCTAGGGGGGCAGCGACGACGCCAGTAACCAGCGCGCCAGGAGGCGCATAAAGCACCGGCAGGTCCATCGTCCCGTGAGGACGCGCGCGGGACGCGCCAGACGAAGCCCGGTCTAAGGGTGGACAGTCTAAGGCAGTCCGAGACTGGCAGAGACTGGACTGGGCCAGTTACTCTGTCCGTAACTTCAAGGTGAGACTTTCCCATTGCTCGAGGCCCAACCAGGACACTATTTGCCATAGACTTTGTATGAACTGTGGTTAAGTTCCTCGAGGGTTTGTGGTACACGTTGTCTACGCATCTACACAGTGTACTTGGGAGGGTACTGCACACTGGTGAGCTATGTCTAGTAAAAAGCTATCCCCGGTAAAAAATACCATGGGCAACTACCTAGTCCAGGTAGTTGCTAAAATCAATAGTGAGAGGAGATCCTCACTTGGGTTGGGTTTATCTCCTAAATCACCTACATCCATTTTTCCGGCACCTGACCCGGCCCAATTCCCTGATTCAGCCAACAGTAACAGTCCTGCTGTAATACTTAATCATGTTGACAATGCTATTTCCGTTCAGACTAACCGTGTAGTGGAAGATAGTGACAATGAGGAGGAGGTTGAACTACATTCATCTGAGGAAAAAGCCCCTACCCCAGTGCCTGCACCGCGCACCACTAGAGGAGTTAGAAAGGGTCAGCCCAAGTGCGGAGGGCTTCGATCAAGTCGGAAAAAGCCTGTTTCTCCTCCTAGTAACATTGTGGTGTACGAAGAAGGGTCAATTGATGAAGTTTGCATGTCTTTAACTAATGAGCAATTTAAGAAGCTGTTGGGCATGATAGATACTAAGATTAAGGGAATTGTAAAGCCGTTGGTAGGCAGGATGGAGAAGCTCACTAGCGAGGTTAACCGATTAGGGGACCTATTGAATAAGACTTTAGATGAAGTAGAAAAATTGCCTGTCGAAGTCGCTAACAGGGTTGAGCTAAAGAAGGGAACCTCTAGATCTGAGGGTGGTGGTGGAGTTTTTCCCTTGTCTAATCATTCTGCGGCTCCTCAGGTAGCCATAGTGGATGGTGAGCAAGGGGTAGTTGTTCCTCCAGTTGTACCTACAGCTCCGGAACCTGTGAAAGGCTCGGTTGAGCTTATAGTTGAGGCTTCCCCTCTAGTCCTTGTTTAGCCAATTTCCCCACATTAGCTCCAGGACAGGATGAAACCACCTCATCACTGCTGTCCAAGGCCCTACACTGGCTGACTAACAATATGGTTATAACTCCCTGGGTTAAGCAACAGTTGGCAGAGGAACTAGTTATGGCCAGGAGGGTGGAGTGGATTGGAAGCAGTCCAAAAAGATTTAGGGGTGATTGTGTTGTTCTGAATTTTTCAGGCCCTGAGGTCTTAACCAACATACTGCCCAACCTCCTACCGCCACAGCGAAGATCCACTGACATTATCCCACTTACCTTAGACTTTTTCTACTATCGGAGTGGGAGGGGTCCTAATCGGTGTACACTAAGGACAAAATGGATTGTGGTTTCAGCCAAGGGGAGGAGGGTTGCCAAACCCACTGAGTGGGGACTAAATCTGGAGAATAGGTTCTCATCTCCCTCCAATCTGAACGACTGTGATTGACTCCCTGGGGGCAAAAGCTTAGCACTATCAGCTACAATCGACCAGAGTCTATGCAGCTTGCCTGCCCAAAATGGCAATTGTTACAGAAATAGGACGGCGATTAGGCCTGGGGCCTTGTTTGGCAAGAAGGTTGCCCAACCGGATGCTTCAAGCAATGTACCCCAGACAGGTCCAGCAGTATTAGTAGCAGGAGAGCCTAGTTTCTTGAACTTTACTCCTGAAGTGCAAGTTGGTTGTTCGACTGGGGTGGGGAACCTAATCTCTTGGAATTTGGCTGGGCTGTGTTCTAAATTAGATTGTGGGGACTGGCTTGGCTTTGTTAGTTTATACCATGTATGCATATTCCAGGAGACCTGGGCATGTGAACCTGTTTTTGTGCTAGGATATTTAAATTTTTCTGTGCCAGCAATAAAGGTTCCAAAAGGGAGACCAATGGGGGGTCTTACAATTTGGGTTCGACAGACCCTTAAACTTACAATCAAGAGTATAGTGACTAGCCACAATGACATCCAGTTGATCAGGATAACTAATGATGTATCAGGGGCACTCGATATCTACAATATATATGCTAGAAGTGCTAAGGGTGGTCGATCTGAAGTTTTAATTGCCTTGGGTAACTTTCTTGACACATTTTCCCATGACAACAATATTGTTATAGCAGGTGACCTTAATTGGACTTTTGAGCCTTTGGTCACGTGTGAGGCCTTCCTTGGAGCAGAAGAGGACTCCCATTGGGGTATCCCTGAGTTAGATCTGAAGCCAGTCACACGTTGGACCGAGGACATAATAGATCTGAACGATATGTGCCTCGAAAAAGGTCTGAGAGCTTTGAACGGAAGAACAGCACTGGACAAAAAAGGCTCTATGACCTTTGATAATGGGAGACATAAAAGCAGAATAGACTATGTAATCTGCAGCATGATGCTGTGGCCATCTGTCTGTGACATGGAGGTTGTCGTGAGACCTGAGAGCGACCACAACCCCCTATGTGTGGAGCATAAATGGTGGTCCGCCGGGACAAATTCATTCTGCCCGAATGCTCCTGTTCCACCTTTGATCATCCCAGAAAATAACATGCGCAGGCTTAGATGGGCTAGCGTAGTGACCAATCAACAGGCCATTGATAATATCAATCATGAAACTGACAAAGCTATAGTAGCTTTGGAAACAATTCGCGTTTCTCCCTATGGCTTGGGGGATGTGGTCAATATCCATGATACCCTTTTTGTCAAGATCAAAAAACACTTTCTGAAACCTGCTAGGCGCAATGGGGCAAGAGTTAGTAAAGATGCAAAATGGTATAATGCCGAATGTAGGGCTGCGCGACTTGCTGTGGGCCATGCCATCAAGAAGAGGGAGACCGAAACCATCCGCCTAGCCAGAAAGGGTTACAAAGCCTGCATAGCGAAAGCCAAAAGAGCCTGGGATGAGCAACATTGGTGTAAACTGAAAAAAGCTAGTGACAGAAAGGATTCCAGAGTGTTCTGGAATATCGTCAAATGGGGTAGTGAGAGAGTAGAGGAACCCCCTAACAACAATGTACCACAAGAGGACTGGGTAGAATTTTTTAGCTCACAGTATGCTCTTAATACTCAGATTACAGGTGAGGACAGTCTTACTATGTCTTTCTCTCAAGGTAATCTTTTTACTTGCGAAGAGATTATGTCCACCATAAATGATGTGAATAGAGGGCATGCTCCTGGTTTAGATGGCGTCCCTGCAGATATTTTTTTAAATGACAAAGAGTGATGGTGTAAATATATCCACTTACTTAACAACTTC
This sequence comes from Lissotriton vulgaris, assembly GCF_964263255.1. Taxonomy (NCBI): domain Eukaryota; kingdom Metazoa; phylum Chordata; class Amphibia; order Caudata; family Salamandridae; genus Lissotriton; species Lissotriton vulgaris. The sequence continues at coordinate 53,557 of NW_028248388.1, read as the reverse complement.
ATCGCTAAGGGTGCTGAGGTCCCGGCTTCTTGGAGAGGAGCTGTGATCATCCCAGTGTTTAAAAAGGGAGACCGTGCACAGCCGGGTAATTATAGGCCAATAAGCCTCATCGACACCGTGCAAAAAATAGTTGGCCGTGTGGTTGTAAACAGGCTCCTTGATTGGGCAGAGGACAATAACATCTTATCACCCTACCAAGTGGGATTTCGAAGGGCAACAAGCACGGTGGACCAAGTATTCCGCTTCCAATTGCTTCAATGGAAGACTGTTGAGGAGGCAGCCTATATGCGGCTTTTGTCGATTTAAGGGCTGCCTTTGACCTGGTGCCACGGGCCAAATTGTGGCAAGTCCTACAGTATCTGGGGGTCCCTGAGGAACTATTGACCTTGGTAATGCACCTCCACGAGCTTACTTTTGCTAAAATTCAGTGGGGAGGTCATGGTATGGTCACAGATGACTTTCCAGTAGAGCGAGGGGTTCGACAAGGGTGTTCAATGGCTCTAACCTTGTTCACTTTGTACATAAATGGTGTTGTCCCCCGCATGGTAACAGCTCCAGTAGATGCTCCCTCTCTTTCAGGGCTAAAAATCCCTATATTAATGTTTGCGGATGACACGCTTATTCTGTCTAAAACCCCTAGTGGCTTGCAGCGTGCTCTGTCCATTTTTGAAAATTTTTGTGGGGAACATGGATTAGAGGTGAATATAACTAAAACTAAACTCATGATTTTTAAGCCACACCGCAGCTTTAAGTCTAAAATTGTCATGAGTGGGCGGCCTCTTGAGGTGGTAAACTCATTTACATATCTGGGAATCCATATCGCAGATAACAACAGGTGGAGTCAGCACATAAACATTGCTACCCTGCGACACAAGCAATTATCGGGTGCCATCAATTCGGAGCACAGGAAGTCTTTGACCAAACCCGTCAAGCCAGATTTGCTGGTTTACGAAGCAAAGGCAATTGGGTCCGCACTTTATGGCGCAGAGATGTGGGGCTTTGAAAATTTGAACTCTTTACAAGGTTCAGAGAACACATTTTTACGGCTACTCACTGGTACCCCGAAAAGCACTCCACTGTTGCCTCTAAGATATGATCTTGGTAGGAAACAAATCAAGGATCTAGCCAAACTACAACCAATCCTGTACTGGCGAAGGCTCTGGACTACTCCCGAGCTTGCGCACTATACTGAAGGTTTTATTGATGTCATAAAGGCGGACTGCTTTTATAAAATTAGTTGGTTCAACTCACTGAAAGCAATATTGTTTGAGCTTGGGTTAAGTTCAATATGGCTTGATCCAGCAGGTGCATTATTTCCCACGAAGTCTGTCCTAAAAAATATATTCTGGGAAAACGTTGCTAGCAGGGGTCTGAGTAGTTCTAGCAATGGGTCCATGTCTGCGGGTTTTCTTGAGGTCAAATTGTATCCGGCTTTGGAGTCGTACTGGGATATTATTTCAAAGCCGGGTGACAGGAAGCTCCTATTCCAATTGAGAACTGGAGCCCTCCCCATAAGATCATTGACAGCCAAATGGGGCTCAGGGGGGTGTGACACCTGCCCAGCGTGTGGAACGGGGAAGGAAACACTTGGTTATTTTCTGTTTTCCTGTAAAGCTTACTGTGCTCCGAGGCGCGTTTGGCTAGCACCTATGTGTAGGAACCTTGGGACTACCTGTAGTTCTGTTGCCCTGCGTATTATATGTTCAAGCCCACTTACATGGATATCAATAGCCACAGCAAAATATATTGGTTGGGCAGGGGCGATCAGACAGAGACTGCTAGTTAATTAAATATTCTCTGTCTGTAAAATCTGACGCTATGAATTTGTTCCTATTGCTTTTTAGACTATTAATGATTTTGTAACCAGACAGAGACTGCTAGTTAATTAACTATCCTCTGTCTGTAATACCTGTTCCCATGAATTTGTTACTATTGCTTTTTAGATTATAAATGTTTTTATAATCTTGTTATTTTTAATAATGTATTAATCTCTTTTTAATCATCCAACAAATACTGTGAGAAACTTTTTTAATTGAATGTATTTTATGGATTCAATACTGCCTTCCCAATGTGATTGACTGTAAATTTAATTCCTTTTTTAACATTTTGTGTATGCTCTGCTTTTATGAGTAATTACTCGAATAAAGCACTGTTTGAATTGAATTGTAACTCTGCGATTGACTGTGGTCTTTTATAGTTTTTTCTTCATTTCTGTGATTTTGATACATCAATTTATTTTTGGATTTGATGTTTGACATTCCTACCCTTCCACTTCAACTACCTATAGGGAGTAATTGTGTCACCCATTAGGATCTGGCTTACATTATAAGCAACCTAATATATATGGAATCTTTAATAAAAATGAATACCATCAAAGTTATGAAAAATATGCATTAATGAAATCGTACCATTAGACCCAAAAGGATTTTTTGTGATTTACATAAGCTGTGAATTAGTTGGTGTGGTGGCTCAAAGGAATTACGCATCCACACAAGGTATCCATTGTTTGACTTGTGAAACAATAAGTGCTTGTGCCCAAAGTTTTCTCTAGGAGCACACATCAGCACTGTCTTGATTCCACCACATTCCTCTTCCATCCCCAATCAGACACTTTCTGCCCCTTATTCGCATTCTTGCTGGCTCTTTTTCAGACCTACTTTCTCCTACTGTCACTATTTTTCTCTCTTTTTCTTCCTTCTCTTTCCTGCCTTTCTGCTCTTCCTCTTCTTCTGGATCAAAATCTGTTGAAGGGAAGGAAATATGCCCCGGGGCTAAAAAATGTGCAGCGGTGGGCCCCACCTGCAGCGACTGGCTCAGTTTAAGCCCTGAAGGTATCTGTGTTTCACCCCTTGGTCACAGGTTTGAATCCTGGCAAGCCCACTTATCTTTAAACCCTTACGAGTTGGAAAACATTAAAAACATGTCATTAGGTATCATTATCAAATGATGTGATTCTGTGTATGTTAATACGCGTCATGAATGAGGTCTTCGGAAACAGCTGGTATTGCATATGTTTCTTCACACTAATCCTTACTATAACACTTGATAGATTTGTTTTCAACAAACCTAAGTACAAAAACCATAAGTTCAACCAGTGTATTATGAATGCATGGATACTTTTTGTGTTGATGTCTGGTAGAAGGGTAGATATCGCCTTATTGCACTGAAGGCAGCCGAGCAGTATCACATAATATCCATATATCAAATACCAACCCATGAATCTGTCCTATTCATTTTTATTTTTGCCATTACAGTGAAATCCTCTTTTGATGCTCTGCACTTGGACAGTTTCTCCGGTTCCAACCAACGGTCAGACTAATATTTAATCCCCGATAACCTAAGGGGATGTGGATTCTTTTCTCCTATTAAATTACCAATTTACTGAAATAAAAGAAATGCAAAAAATGGATGAGTGCAGACGTCAGATATGAAGACCATTGCACATTTGACCACAGTTCAATGCAGGGTGAATCGCATTACACATATTCACTGTTAGTCAGCTGGGAGACTGACAGCTGACGTTTAAAGCCTATTTTCAGTCATCTTTCATGCGTATTGGCTTTCAGACATTGAGGTCGATTCACAAAAATGTCAGAAGTAGCGTAAATGACACCCTGTCTCCTTTGACCCCGGTGACGCCACATTGTTGATCTCTATCCCACTCTTAGCACTTCATTAGCCTTCAGTTTTCTGTTAAGGGTGTCTAAGGAATAGAAAAGACGCCGAACATACAGAGAGTAAGCATTTGTTTAATTCTATTCCCGACACTACAATTCCGTCTCTTTCTGCCAGGGGTAGCAAGGGCAGTCCAGGAGCACCACAGGGCAGGTGAGTGGCAGCACCTGCTACACAAGGCTTCCTCTAATTGACTTCCATACTTACAGACAGGAATTTCTAATATTTAATAGTATGTTCCTGCTTACAGTTACTGTAAAGTTTTACGATTTGTTTCATCCATCTTTCTGTGGTAAAGATCAAGGACCAATGTATTACCAATGTCTTACCGCCATCTTTCTGTGATAAAGATCAAAGAGCAATGTATTAACAATGTGTTACTGACATGTATCTGTGGTAAAGATCTAAGAGCAATATATTAACAATGTGTTACTGACATCTTTTTGAGGTAAAGGCGCAATCAATTGTGTACATGTAGGCCAATGTGATTCACAAAGAGAAACATTTATTAAATAATAAGCATAACACCACACACACACACACACAAAAAAGGTTCAAAGAGACATTTTAAAAACTCAAAGAAGAAAAAGCAAACGAGATAAGTTGTGCCTTTAAGATAGAAAGGAGTAGATTCACTTGGGTAGGATATTGTTGCTGTATAAACAAAAACTGGAAGTGAAAATAGATAGAGAGCACTACTGGACAGTGAAATGAGAAAGTGTAGTGCTTTAAAAAAAAAAACAGGTTCATGTTTGCAAAACGCACCTATGCCTATGGCCACATAAATTAAATGTGAGTCAACTAGGTGATCCAGTGAAAGGCCAGGATAAACTTTTTACATGTCAACATATCACTTACAATGGGCCCATGTGCACATTCAGATTTCCAGACTTTTTTGCTGGGGGTCAGGTTTTATTTTCTTTGATCTGAAGTAGTCTATGCCTAACTAATCTTCAATGGACCATTAGTCGAGTAGTTGATGGTGATATTAACGCATTCATTAATTTTATCCTATAATTTCACAGTAATATAATCAGAGACTCCAGGTAAGATTCAATAGATTTTATCTACTAATTCAATCAAACTGAACGATCATTTGTACAGATTCACGGTGCAAACTCCATCAAATTTCATGTGAGAGAAAAACTCATTTATCAAATAGCACACAAAAATACATTCAACATTGTCAACGCATTATGAGTGATAGATGGAGAGACAAAAGGACATAATATTTCATACTTTCAATGAAAATGTATATTCACAACAGATTTCTATTTACCTAATAGTGGAATAGGAAACCCATCCCCTGCCCATAAGTGTTAGTGGAGGTCACCTGACAAAGTCAGGGACAAAGACTGTAGGACAGGTGCAGGATAAGTTTATACTTGCTACACTTCTCTAGAACCCGACGCACCGGAGCACATCCCTCTCTTACACTCTCTCCCTCCACAGTATTCTTCCGCAATTCTTCAATCTAATCAGGCTGTCTTTAGTATCGAATCTTCCCAGTCTGTTCTTCTCAGTAGCAGTTCTCGCCTATACCGCACTCAGCATCAACGATTCTTGTTAGGAACACCAGTTCTCTCTTTCTTAATCTTAGATCATTCAAATTATACCCTTAATTTTGCATGTCCCACCCTCAAAGGTTGCAAATGTCTGTGAATCCTGAACTATGATTGGGCAGGGGCAGGTGAGTTGTCATCACTTCATGCGGTCATCCCGAAATGCTAATCTAATTCTTTGTTTGATATACCCTTCCAACTTAATTTATTCAATTCTCATGACACTTCCTTTTCACATGCATCTCATACAATAGATAGATACAAATGTATGTAATTTCTTCAGTTGAGGATCTTTTCCCAAGCACTCGTCCTTGGGTCCTTGCAGACGACCAATGTCCCGGTCAGCAGGTCATTCCTGGACTGTAATGCGCAGACTCAACTTGCGTTACGTTTCACCCGCCATCTTTTCTTTCGGCTTAGCATATCAGGCCCAAACGTTCACTATTGATGAAAGAATCATAAACAAATGTTAATTTCTCAAATATGTTATTATTGAGGCATGCAGAACCTCAAAAACTATAGTTAGCCTCTCTTTGCGCATCTGTGAGAGTTTTCCGCTCAAATGGGTTAATCACGAGGTTACTTACGTCGGACGGGCTTTGAACATGAGCAAATCGATTTTTTAGTTTCAAACAGGATTTTAGTCGCGTAGCAAATTATTCTTTGTTATTTAAGCAAGCAGAAAGCCTTCTCCCCATGCGTGAATGTCGTATGTATATTCATTTTCTTTCAAATCTCTATTCCTACTTGTCAGTACAAATTAACGATAGGTTGATTCGAGCAAGTTTCTTTTCTTTGAATTCTTGCTCCATCAAAGGCATCGAAAGCAAAAATATACCTGTGGCCGACCAGTAACATCACAATCCCATAACATGGCCCAACAGAATTATTTGTCAAAAAGGTTTATAAACTGAAATCTGAAATCAAAGAACCTCAACATTGAACCCCAATTTACTGGAAAGAAAACAAAACTATAAATAATATACATAAAATAAACCCGAACCATAACTGTCCAGTGACTCCTCATCAGGATCTGTGCAGATAATCCGAGCAAAAGTGTTAAACTTGGATACCTATAGTAGTATTTGGTTTAATTCCACACTCTTCAAAGTCTGTTAAATCCTGAAATGTTCCCATGTATCAATAGTTGCCTGCTTAAGGTGAACTAATGCTAAGACCATCTTCTGTGTAATTGTTAATCATGCTGGTGAAATATTCATATACAACAGCACAACATCTTAGAAAAAAGAACACATTCACTGAGTCTGAATGGTGCATAAAGATTGCTGTAACATGCTCTGAATTGTGTTTACAAGCACCAAACATGGACATCTTGTCAAGCGAGTCAGGGGACAAATTTGAAAAATAGGGCTGACAGGGGTAGAAACCGGGTCGGTTACAAGAAGTGGACTTTACATGGTTGGTGCTTATCTTCGGACTTAAAGAAATTATTTAAAAATAATTCAGAGAAGGTAAAGTTCAGTGGAGCAAAGTTGCAGGCAAGGAGGGAGCATCATCAATGAGGAGCCACTGGACGAAGTCACTGTGAAGATTTCAACGTTCATATTTTGTCAAATTTGGAAGTCGAAAAGCTTTAGCAGGACGAAGCTGCAGTTTATGAGCATTCTAGGAGGCTGATACCCCTTCGCAAAGTGGCCGCTGAACAGGATTTGCTGCTACAGAGAAGAACGTAGCAGGAGCTGCCTGGCCCAATCCATTTCTTGTATCCAACCCGTGCTCTATCTCATTCCGCCACATTTTTCCCTTACTGTCCAAAGCCCATTTGCCTTCTAATACTGCTAAGTACAGGCATTAGGTTACCATCAATGGGCAGAGGTTGGAGGCTCTAAGGGACACAGGAGCCAGCATGACTACTGTTAGGTATCATCTGGTGTTCTCAGAGCAAGAGACCGATTTGTAGTAGTAGTAGACAACCGGGAGAGCTACTACCCGGTGGCTCTGATTCAGTGGAGAGGGGGTCTCAAGTCTTCTAAAAGTTGCTGGGAGACTTGCCATACCTGTGGACTGTCTGTTAGGGAATGATCTGAAGCACACTGCGTGGAAGGAAGTGGCGCTCAGGTCACACCTGGAAATATTGAGGTTACCTGAGTGGGTCTCGGTGACCACCTGGCCCATGGCTGCCCAGGAGGGGAGCAAGGAGGAAAAATGGGTCAGCCAGCTGCCAAAAAAGGGAAGGGGCATGGAATCCAGCCCCTGAAACTTATGGTACAGGTGGATGGGGCACCAGAGGAGGCATCCCCGGAGCCTGCTGTGGAGGACTTTGCCTACCTTGATTTCCTGCCTCAACTTACTGGATAGTAAAAAGAGGGTGGACCCACTAGGGAGGGGATCTGTAATGCACAGATGGAGTGCCCAACCCTAGAAGGTGTAAGGTGATACCTCTGGAGATCACCTCATATACTGGAAAAACGGCCTCCTGTTTAGTGAGCCCAAGGCACTTGCACAAGAGGCAACATGTGTGTTGGTAGTCCCCCAATGCTACAGGGCCTTCCTACTGGGGATGGCGAATGAACTTCCCCTAGCGGGACATCTGGGTGGAACAAGACCTTTTTCCAGGCGTGTCTCCCACTTATATTGGCCCCAGAGCAGGATAGTCTCAAATACATTGACTCCTGACTATGATTCTCTCGAACCCGCAAGGCCAGTGGGAAAACAGGGAAGAAGCTGAAGGCTCTCCTGAATCCCTTACCCGTCATTGACACCCCCTTTGAAAGGGTGGGTGTCAACATTGTTGGACCCGTGGACCCCAAGACAGCCTTAGACAACAGGTTTATCCTGGTCTAGATGGACCATGTCACTAGCTACCCAGAGGCAATCCCTCTGAGGACTGTGATTGCACCTGTAGTGGCTTGGGACCCAATGAGGATTTTTACCTGGGTAGGGTTCCCAAACAGAGTGGTGTCTGTCAGTAGCACCAGCTTCATGTATGCATACATGAAGTCAATGTGAACAATTGTGGGGTAACCTACAAGTGAGTCACATCCAACCATCCACAAACCAATGTGCTTGTTGAAAAGTTCAACAAGACTCTGAAAGGCATGATAATGGACATGCCTGAGCCCATGAGCCAGAAGTCGGATGTCCTCTTACCATGTATACCTTTTGCCTTCAAGTAGGTACCACAGAAGGGAGATGGGTTTAGCACATTCTAAATGTATGGTCACACTGTTAATGGATATCATCTCAGTCTGCTAAAGGAGGGTTGGGAGCATGCTCCCAACAAGCCCTCTTAAAGATGTGGTTAGCTACATGCTAGCCCTCAGGTACCAGATGGCCAAGTTCTGGAAGAAAGCTTCTAAGAAATTGGAGACCTGCCAGGAAGTCATGAAGTGATGGTATGATCAGATTTCTACCATGATGGAGTTACAACCTGGCCAGAAAATGTGGGGATGGAGCCAGTGGAGTCCAGGCCTCTTGATGACCACAATACTGGGCCCTATGAGGTATTTGAGGAAAGGGGAGGCCACCTACGTGGTGGACCTCAAGACCCTCAGAAATCCCTTACGGATACTCCATCACAAATGCTAAAAAACCACACTAGTAGAGGTCTGATGTCACCATTCTGCTGGTGACAGATGATGATGAGGAGGAGGAGGAGAGTGAACTGCTCCCTTACCTGTCATCTAAAGAAAAACATGGGTAAGTGGAGGATTCAAACTCTTCTCTACCTTGACCCTAGAATGTAAAAGAGATTGCCACCCCTTTGCTGGGGTTATTTCCCTTACTGTTTTTCCTCTCTCCTTCACTTACACATATGTGTACCCATGATATTGATACTGAAGACAGCCTACCTGTCAAAAACAAATATACAGGTTGTCTGACAAAGTGAGGGCCAGCATTACGGAGGAAGTCTCTGTTGGAATTGGAAGTGATTGAGCACTGAGTAGTCCTTGGTACAGCCCAGTGGTGCTGGTACCTAAAGCTGAACCACAAGTGAGTTGGTCAAGTCTTCCCTCAGTTGTCAGAGGAGCTTTTAGCCAAAAATGTTTCAAGTCCCAAGTTTGGGATTTGGCTACCTAGGTACCTATAGCACCACCACCAAAGGTCAAAGACTAGAGTGACACCACTTGGGGGTTAGGACTCACTCAGGCTGGTTCCAGGCGCAGATTCCAAATGCTGAGAGCCTGTTATGTCCCTGTGGCTTTAAACAGGAGGCCAGCAAAGTAGCCCTTTGAGTCACTATGGTAGACCTAGGTTCAGGTGAAGAAGTAGGGCTCAAAGTGCAGGGCTGGCCTCTGAGCATTCAGGCCAGGCAACAGGCACCAAAGCAGTCCTTCCAGGTACTGCAAAGTAGTCTTGTGGAGGACCAACAGGCCACAGCAGCAGGTAGTCCTCCGAAAGTCCTTCCTTGGGTGGGTCTGAGGGTCCCCTTTTTTATACCTGTTGCCTTCTTTGAAGTAGGAGACATTTCTAGAGGTTTCTCTTTGAAGTGCTTGGAATTTCCTAGCTTCTCCACCCTGGCTTCAGGCTGGCTGCAGGGACAATGCTGTGGTTATAAGCTCTTTGTGTGAAGTCAGAGCACAGCTTATACAGTTGCAAGTGGAGCTGTACTCAGCTCCACATCCCATCCTACCAGCAGATTGCCCATTCAGGCACACCTAATCACTCTATTGTGGGGCTGCCTGGGAGAATTTGTAAAGTCCTACTGCCAACTAAACCCAGACATGAGACCTAGTTCAGGTTGTAGGCACCAAATGGCAAAAAGGTAGGAAAATGCTAACTTTTTAAAAGTGGTGTTTTCATAATTTGCATTTTATATTCTGGCTTTGCCATTAAAGAGGATTGTTCATTACCATTTCATAGATACCAAACATGAAATGCTTTTCTGTTCCCAATCAAAGGTTAGCACGTATTACATGTAATATGGAAACCTAATGTTATCCTATGGGACATGTAATCCCCACAGTAGTGAAAAGGGAATTTAGGCGTTTTTCCCTACTATGACATGTCTAATGTAAAAGTATATGTCCATCTCCTTATAATTACAATATTCCCTGCACTATGGGCTACTTAGAGCTTACTTTAGGGGTGACTTTTATGCAATATATGGGGAATTTAAGGCTTAGGTAGGTGGGTATATTGCCACATCAAATTGGCATTTTAAAACTGCATTGAGACTGCAATTACAGGCCTGGGACATGTTTTAAGGGGCTACTTCTGGGAATTCTGGGCACAAACCATGGACCAGTTACCAAGACCTCAAAGAAAGTCTAAATTGATTCCCTTTGGAAATCAGGGTGGTAGCCTCAGGGGTAACATGCATTGGTCCTAGGGCCCAATGCTTACTCCCTCTGAAGATTCCAAAACTGAAAACTTGTTTTTAAAGCAGCACAGGTTCCCTTGTGGAATACAACTACAGGGATGGTTGTCTGCGGTCCCTTGCAACCGACCATCCATGTGATTGCAGTCATTCACAAGGGACTACAATTGAAAACATGCCTAATAAATATTAGTTAGGCAGGGTGTTCTGTGACGCCCCTGTGATTAGTTATTTTCATATTCCATTCACAAAAAGTTGGTGGCACTTTGTGAATGGAATATTCATACATCACATCCATTGCATTTAGGTAGAGAGTTGAGCAGTAGGGGGATCAGGAGAATATTATTGCTTGTCGCCAAACGATCTATAACAGAGAACAGATATAAGAAAGGAAAGTTGAATTTTTTGGTATGGCAAGGAGTTGAGTAGCAAGAGTGCAAACGTTATCAGTTTGAGGAAAACTGTAGGCATCTTCTTGGGCACATTGCCCTAATTAATTATGTGGATGTAAAGACTTATGCAAACAAAGACATCGGACATTGTCAAAGGCATTTCTGAAAACTCTTTCAGAGCTCTGAATGTTACAGTTTGAAACATTGATTGGAACAAGCAGCTGTAGGGTGTCACTGGTGCAGGACCAACGTCAGTTTGCAGTGGCCTGTGTATAGCAACTGTATTGTCTGACAGTAGGGTGAGTGCTGATTAACTATAGACACATTGTATCTGGGACAGGTCGATGCACAGTCAACTGCTCTGACCAAATCGTCAACAGGTGTGGGTAGGAGGATTCTCCAAGAACATCTTGTAGAGCCATGCCATGGCCACTGCTTATGTGTTCCATGCCCAATTGCCAAAAACAGCTTCAATGTATTTATGTTTTTTTACAAGAGCGGGCCGGGGGAGACCATATAGTGAACCAGATAACTCCATCTACAACTACTCTATTTCAATGGATTTAAAAACTCTAACAGTGGGCACCTGCTGAGGACATTGAGCTTTATGAAAAACTAATCGAGTGCTGCTTCAGTACTGCTTGACAGAACTATAAGAACACAACCAAGGCCCTCAGTAAAAATAGCTACTTAATCCTAATGATTTTCCCATCCAGTCGGAGGTATGAGAGCTGCAAGAACACTGCAGATCTGCTAACTTTCGTCTACAGATGTTGGCTGCTGCATGCCGCCAAATCTCCATGTGAAAGTCTGGGGCGAAATGAGGAATTACCAGGGGAATCCAACCCATAATCACAGATTCTGTGTTTATTCTACCTCCAGAGTCAAACTCATAAAGGGCCTGATTTTGCCTACCTTCCCTGGATTTACTGGTACCCTCAGTACTGGTAATTCAAATGGGTGAGGATACTAGCCCATTTCCTAGCCCACATTAAGGCTCTGATTATAATTGGTTGAGTGTATACTTGCCCATGCATAAATCTCTGTGCAGGGATCATAATTGTGAATTCAGTAGCATTTACCACATTCCGCAATTACATGCATTAAATATCTCATCTTTTGTTATATTTTGGAAGGTCAAACCTGGAAAATGTTAACGGAGCAAAAATAAGAAAATGGGAAAAGTGTACAGTATTTATAGCACCATGTGAACTTTGGTGTGAATATGGTTAAATTAAGAGTTATGTTAATGTTATGTTAGTGTTAATATTATGTTAACACTCACCCCCATAGGAGTATACTTTCTTGAGAAATGTGTGTCTGTATGCCAGTCTGGGAGCTTTTGGCTGCCTAGCTAGAAGTGCAAAGCCTTTAAATGTTTCCAGAGCAAGGCAGGAAATTAAGTGACAGCAAACATCCAAATTTGGCAAGATGAATTTGGGAAACAGTCACAAGTTTTTGTGAGGCAAAACACAAGAGGAGAGTAGTTGATAGAAGGAAAGTGTGTTGGCCAGATACCGAGATCCGGAACCATGAAAATCTCTATTGGTATAGAACAGGAGTTTGAAGCCAGCTCTTTTGGTGATGGAGAGCCAGTGCAGGGATCTGAGAAGAGGGGCACTAGGAGTGGAAGATGGTGCCAGCGTTTTGGACTTTTGCATCCTCATAGTGAGATAGGCAGGGATGCTTTCATTTAGAACTTTGGAGTTGCTGGTGACTAGAGCTTTCGTCACACATTTGAGAAATTCCAGAGGAAGCAATGGGAATATTTCAGGTTGCCAAAGCAGGAGGAAGCCTGGTGACTTCAATGATTCCAGTAGTCTTGCTTTGAAAATTGAGCTGAGGAGGGAGCCCTAGTTTAATTACCCATCAACGCTCTGCTCAACAAAAGATGGTGTTGCTAAACAGCATGATTTCAATGTTGTCATCATTGAGTGGCTGCTCATCCAGTCTATGATTTGATGAATGCAGAAGAAGATGTTGTCTTGGGAGCTGGGACTGTTGTCCGAGATGGAGACAATATGCTGTGTGTCATCTGCATAGGATATGATCCAAAATCCATAAGAGTGAATTAAATCAGGAAGGCGAGTCAAGTAGATGTTGAATAAGGTGGTACTCATTGAGGACCCATGGGAAGATTGACCCAGTTCAGAAGACCCTTGGATAGAAAGGGCAAAAGAGAGATGGTGCAGTAGTTGGAGAAGGCTTTTGAGTTGGCTGATGGTTTCTTCGATAACGGGACCACCTTAGTGTGTTTCCAAATTCAGGGTACAGCAGCTGAGTCCAGTGAGGAGTTAAAAATAGAAGTGAGAGCAGTGCCTACCATATGTAGGCAGAGGATATCTGGACAAGCAGATTTGACCATGAAGGTTCAGAGTAGAAGTAAGGCAGATGGAGGGGAAACCTGAAGCAGAAGTGCCTTTGGTGGGCATGGAAGGTAGTGCCAGAAAGGTTAGAGAGTTGATACCTGGACGATTAGCAAAATAGTTGTAAACACTTTAGATTTTTTAGGAAGAATTCAGATAGATTGTTGCACAGATCTTTAGAAGGTCATAAAGTGTCAGACGCAGCATAAGTGTAGGATAGTTCTTTAAAGATTTTGAAGAGCTTGTGGGAAGAATGTTATCTTGTATGAATTTCTATTGGCGAGGTGGAAAAGTCAATGCAGGTTGCAATGGCAGTTATTCAGTACAGCTTTATATGTTTTTTAACTGGCTTAAGAGCGAGAGCATCTTAAATTCTGCTCCAGTTATTTGTAATGATGACTGAGTGCTCTCAAATCCTCATTCTACCACTTGGGGAGGGATGCTCATGAGGGTGGCAAATAGGTTTGAGAGGAGCAATATAGTCAATGGAAATGGCAAGCCAGTGATTGAAGGTCTTGGCGGCAATAGATATGTTATCGAAAGCACGGAGCGAGGATTGGGCCCAAACGGTATTCAGAAGGCAATTGTGAATGCAATTTCAGGAACTGTGAATGGAAGTGGTACATATGTGGTCAGAAGAGACCAATGGGGGAGAGTGGAGGATGGTGAACTGCAAGAAATGTAAGTCCATAAGTTTGAAGTTGATATCTTTTTTTGGTCCTTGGACCTGTAAGTGAGAGCTACACAAATGGGTGGCAAGTTGCTCTAGTCGCACTGGAATGTACTCACTCAGAAACATTGGAGCTAAGCACATATAAAGATACTTTTTCATGAAAGATATCTATGACCTACTCCCCATCACTGGTGAATAGGGACTGTCCAGAGTGATGATTGTAAATCCGGGAAAGGGATATAGCAAAAGCAATATTTGAATTGCAGTGGGGTTTGAGCAATACAAAAACACAGACCTAAGGGAGTCAATGGTCTCCTAGAGTTCCATTTGGTGTTTGGGAAGAGAGCGGGCACTGATGTTAATGGAGGAGAGGCCTTGGGACTTGTGGTATACGGAGAAGGGCAAGAAGTCTTTCCCTTGAAGTGCTAGTGATAGAGGAAAGAAGATTGTGAGGTATGGAAGGGGCCATAGCTAATATTGAGCAGGAAAAGATACACTGTATGCGATAACAAAGCCTTGTACTGTCAGGGGAGGGGCCTTGCAGCACAGTATGTGAGAGGGGAAAATAATGTTCAGTTGTTATAGGGAGGCGATGTTGTACATGAGCTTTACTGCTAGTCAGCCTTGTGGCCACTACAGTGTAATCTCCCGAGGCGGAGGGAACCGCAATGGGGAGAGTGAGTCTGTGAGCCACAATACAGAAAAGTCAAGCTAAGATCTTTAAACCATGAGTCTATATACGATTCCCTGATTGACCGGTTGTTGCCGTGGTCTCTTCCCTAGCTAGCTCCTCGCCGGACCCGCTTCGCGGGTCCCGCTTCGTTCTGTGGAGTGAGGCGCCTTGTGAATCGAGGGGCTTTGTTTCCTGACTCTGGATTTTGGACTGGGGCGCAAAGACAGGCAAGCTCAGGGCTGCGAGCGGACCCGCAGGGACTCTAACATCCAGGAGTCCCTGCGCGAGGTCAATCCACAACACCTGGGTCGCTCTCCCTGACTGCCCCGCCCCCCGCCCCAGCATTGAAAGCAGCACCGACCTGAAACGCCGTGGGATTCCCTGATTGACCGGTTATTGCCGTGGTCTCTTCCCTGGAGCCGGATTTTCTCCTACAGCGCTAGCTCCTCGCCGGACCCGCTTCGCGGGTCCCGCTTCGTTCTGTGGAGTGAGGCGCCTTGTGAATCGAGGGGCTTTGTTTCCTGACTCTGGATTTTGGACTGGGGCGCAAAGACAGGCAAGCTCAGGGCTGCGAGCGGACCCGCAGGGACTCTAACATCCAGGAGTCCCTGCGCGAGGTCAACCCACAACATCTGGGTCGCTCTCCCTGACTGCCGCGCCCCCCGCCCCAGCATTGAAAGCAGCACCGACCTGAAACGCCGTGGGATTCCCTGATTGACCGGTTGTTGCCGTGGTCTCTTCCCTGGAGCCGGATTTTCTCCTACAGCGCTAGCTCCTCGCCGGACCCGCTTCACGGGTCCCGCTTCGTTCTGTGGAGTGAGGCGCCTTGTGAATCGAGGGGCTTTGTTTCCTGACTCTGGATTTTGGACTGGGGCGCAAAGACAGGCAAGCTCAGGGCTGCGAGCGGACCCGCAGGGACTCTAACATCCAGGAGTCCCTGCGCGAGGTCAACCCACAACACCTGGGTCGCTCTCCCTGACTGCCCCGCCCCCTGCCCCACCTCTTCCTCTTTATTATTGCACTTTGATACCGCTGCGCGGGAGCGCGCCGGGAGAAGCCCGGGACAAGGGCGGGACCGTCTGTGGCTGTCCGAGGCCGAAGGAGTCCGGGCTGGGCCGACTCTCTTGGTTCTGTTGTTTGCCATTAAGTCCCTAGTGCAACAAGCTGACAAATTGTCCCATAGTTAATATTACACCTTAAGACAACATCCCATCCCCGGCAAGGGAAAGTACCCCCATAAGGCAGGGAGGAGCAAAAAACATGACTCTAGAGAACTACTTTCCTCGGGCTGGGGTAGATGTGGATAAGGAGAGCACACTAAACCGGCTCAGAGCTGAGCGGAGACGCTCTATAGATAACTTGAAAGGTAGACCATTAGGAGAACATCCTCCCACACCCAGTGAAGATCTACCCTTAACTGAAGATGTTCCGATCCTGCTTAGGGATCTTACACAAACGCCCTCAGTGTTACCTATGAGTTCAACTCCAGTGAGTAGCCCAAGCAGGGGGACGATTGACCTAATTTCTCAACCTCCACCAGCATCGAAGACCAGGAAAGCTAAACCAAAATTAGCTGCAGCACAAGAGGTATTCGGGCCCCCCCCAAATAAACGTAGGAGGAAGTCGAGGTGTGTTCAGGGAAAAAAGAAACCCAAGATTACCCATTCTGACTTTGGGAAGGTACTTAAACCTCCCATACCGACTGTGACAACAGTGGATGTCTCACATCCTAAACCTGCTGCACAGGAAGGTGTGGTTCCCGCCTCGACCAAAGAAACTGCTAGCAACATTATTAATGCCCCCCTCTCTGTTACCCCATTGGGTAATGTGGAATTCCTGCTCAGGTCACTTTTGCTACCAATTAGTGAAAGCATCAAAAAAATGGAAATTAGGTTAACCATTCTTGAGGCTACACTAAGTAGTATGAAAATCAAGGCCAACTCTCATGAAAGGGCTCCTAAACTCACTGCCACCCGAATAGATACGAAACAGCCCCCAAAAAGTGTTACGCATCTCGCCCCCTCACAGGTTGCAACTGCGGTCACCCCATTGCAAACTCAGAGGAATAACCCTGCACCAAATAAGCCAGCTAACCCCATAGGACCTATCCCCCCTGTAAACTCTGCTTCTCTAGCACAACCCATAGATAGGGATGCATTAACTCCACTAATGAACCTCCCCCCCAGGCCACGTAGACCCAATTTACCACCAGAGGCGAATGACTTCACAGTAGTCATGGCGTGTGTCCCACCGCTAGAGGTAGGTGAAGCTGAGGATTTTTGTGCCCTAAAAAGCAGGGTGATTAAGTGGTTAAATCTGAATAGACCCCTACCAGTACACTTAAGCAATGAAATTATAATGGTTAGAAGGGTGCCTTGGGTGGGGAGAACACGTAAATCCATCATAGGGGATTGCACATTGGTGAGCTTCAGGGATGCTGGAACTGTCGCTCACATATGCCAGGGAAAGAACAGATCTCAAGTGTCAACAATTCAAACACTCCATGTGTCCTTCTTCTTCCCTCCTACCCCTGCCCCTGTACAAGCGACCCGATCATATGACAATTGGGAAAGGGTGGGTCGGAGGGGTGTTCATCACGAGTTCAACCCCAGGCCATTATTTAACCGTCCAGAGCCACCTCTCCACACATTTAATCGGTTTCATTGCCTGGATGGTCTCGAGGGGGTAGATTGACAAACAGATAACAGTACACGGGGAGCAGGGGGTATAGGGGTTCTGAATGATGAGCCGAAGAAGCACAACCATGTGGCAAAGCAAATGCCATCAAGTTGTGGCCGGATGCATGTGCTGGATGAACCTAGGGTTGTAGAAATTGCATGTATAGAAGACACACAGGGACTGGAAAGGGAAAATCAAGGGTGTGAAACACTAGGAGGGCCCCAGGGAGGAGGGTGTCAGGGGAGTGAGGCAATAAAAACCATTTCATGGAATATAGCTGGCCTGGCTGGAAAATTTAATAACAAAGAGTGGCTAGACTATATCAGAAAATTCCACGTAATTTGCCTGCAGGAGACCTGGGCCCAGGAGAATAATTTTCATTTGCAAGGGTACAAGTGTTTCTTTGTACCCGCCCAAAAAAAAAGGTCAGGGAGAGCCATGGGAGGGTTAGCTATTTATATAGATCTGGCCCTTCCGGGAATTTTTACTTGTCTTGAGTGGAACTCCCACAGGATTCAGGCAGTCAGGTTCTCTGGGAAAGGTCTTAGATTTGTTGCAGTAAATCTTTACAACAATGAGACGGCGGGATTTAACACCTCCCTTGTCACTGAATTAGACAATAGGTTGGGCCAGGTTATAACAGGCCAAAAAAAGGGGCAGTCATATGGGTTGGTGGTGATGGGAGATTATAATTGCCACTTGTGCCCGGCACTGGTCCAAATAAATACAGATTGGTCCCGATGCCCCATAGAGAAGGGACCGCACTTTTCTCATACGCCGTTAGGCTTAGCTATTAGAACATTACGGCTTAAGTATGACCTTGAACACACCATTAACATGGTAGGAACGCAGGAGGATGGCATATTGCCACCTACATTCAAGGGTAGAGGTTGCTCCTCCTTCATAGATTACATTCTGGTTTCAAGGTCACTAATTAATAAGACAACCAGTGCAGGGATTGAATGGAGCGGTTTTAGCGACCATAACCCTCTTGTCTTGGAGCTGTGGTACAGGGTGGGTCTAAGTAATAGAGTTCAACGTACCTTTACTGAGAGAGCAACTGACCAGGGCAGGAGAATAAAATGGGCTAAAATAGATGGGGAAAAGTTTTACAGGGGCCTGGTGGACGCAGGTAAACTCGCAATCAATGATTGTCTGGACATAGAAGTCCAAGGATCAAGGATAATGGAAGCTTTCGACCAGATTGCTAATCTGGTCGATGGTTTACTAAAGACAAGTACGCCACTCAAGAACCACGGGAATCCCGGATGGTTCGATAAAGACTGCTCCAAAGCTTTAAGGGAGCTGAAAAGCTGCCTTAAAACCAAACCAAGGGTTCCCCATAAAGTTAAGGAGTGTAGAGATAGCTATAAAAAGGAGATTAAGAGGAGGAAACTCGCCTTGCAGGCGGAAGCATGGGCAGATTTACGAGAAGCAGGGGAAAGAAAGGATCTAGCAGGTTTCTGGAAAATAATTAATAATCCAACTTTCCAGGAAAAAGACACCCCGGATCTAGGGGCCAACATTCTCCCAGAGCAGTGGGTCACCCATTATAGGAGCCTGTATAATCATGAGCCTGGTTCTACTGTAGAGCTACCGGCCAATCCAACTGAGGCTTCATTGGTAGAATTCTCCATTAAGGAGATCACTGCAGGGATTGAGGGCCTGACCAAAAATAAAGCTCCGGGGCCTGATGGAATCCCCCCAGACTTGTTCCTGAGTAACATTAAACTCTGGGCCGCCCTAATGACAAGGGTTATTAATACTGCTATTATTTATGGCCTGCCTCCTTCTTGGTCAACGGCAGTAATTGTGCCGATTTTCAAAAAGGGCAACAGGGATGACCCAAAGTGCTACCGCCCGATCTCCCTGATTGATGTGTCAGCAAAACTTTTGGGGAGGGCAATCCTTATCAGACTGTCCGAGTGGACCGAGGAAAAAAACATCTTCTCGGACACTCAATACGGATTTAGGGCAGGGAGGTCCACTAGCGACCAGTGCCTGAACCTCTATATGCTGACTGCCAAGTATACCATGGCTAGTGATGAATCCATTTACATGGGTTTCATGGACCTGGCAGCAGCATTCGATCACGTCAATAGGGAAAAATTGTGGGGCATGATGCTTAGTATGGGGATAGAGAGTGGTCTAATTAATATATTGAGGGAACTGCATAGCAATACCACCGCTAAGGTCCGTTTTAATAGGGAGGGGGGACTGACTAGCTCTTTTCCTTGTATGTGTGGAGTCAGACAAGGCTGCATTCTTGCTCCCTTTTTGTTTTCCCTTTACATTAATGATCTGGAGCAGTTTTTGTTAGGTCTGAAGGCAGACTGCCCAAGGGTTGGGTCGCGTCATATTCCTGTTCTGCTTTATGCAGATGACGCGGTACTGATCGCACGCACACCAAGGAGCTTGCAAATCTTGATTGACGGATTTGTCAAGTTCATGGGTGCCTTGGACCTTTTTGTTAATTTGAGTAAATCTTATGTGCTCCTGGCGGGGAAAAAAACCACCTCTAAATATACATACACAATAGGGAGCCACATCGTGGAAGAGGTTAAAACGTTTCCCTATCTTGGAGTAACATTCGATGGTGCCCTGCGGTTTGATACCTTGGTGGAGGAACGATGTGGTAAAATGATTGCATCTAACGGGGCAATTGCTAGCTATGGCAGGAGGCTAGGGAGATGGTCCCCGGAACAGGTGCTAAACTTGTACAGCTCTGTATCATGCTCTAAGGTAATCTATGGGGCAGAAGTATGGGGCTTTGTCAATACCACTAGTATCCAACGAGAAGAAAACAAATATTTGAAATCACTCTTGAGGGCACCACAAAGTACTGCTGGTTTAATTGCCGACAGGGAGTTAGGGAGACCACATATAGAAGATCTGATAAAATTGAGGCCCATTATCGCTTGGTTAAAAATTTGGGTCAATCCTGATGCGGCACTGAGTAGAGAAATCTTATCGGACTGTCTAGAGAGGGACAAGTGTATGCGCATCCCCTGGCGCCTTTATGTGAAGAAAACCCTCGAGGAGCTAGGCTTTGGGAACCTTTTTGATCATCCTACAACCATTGTAGCCCAGAACAAACTGCATGTTGGGAGAATTTTTCTTGAGCGGAAAAACCTACGCAGAGATGAGGCTGAAGGGTGCAAAAAGACAGTGAGGGCCCATTGCTTAGTGAAGAGTGTGGAAGGTATGGAGCCATACTTGTACCTCATGTATAATGCACAAGATAGGTTCTTGATGTGCCGTTTCAGATTGAACCTACTCCCATTTATGTTGGCATTACCAGCGGGATTTGCTACATCAATAGAAGAGAAGGGGCCCTGCGGCTGCGACAACAGGTCTCCGCAGGACTCCCTTCACTTTGTTTTACTCTGCCCCTTTTACTCAATGCCCAGACGCAGATACCTTGTAAACCTCTTGAAAAAAGCTAACTTGGTCCACGCTAGGGAGGCGCTAGTATTTTTACAGAAAGCTGCGGAACCCTTAATACTGTGTAGCATTATGAATTTTATTAAGGTAGCACTTCGTTTAAGGCTTACTAGAGGAGAAGACTGAAATGGTTTTATTCTAACTCTTTTAGTATTAAACATGACCATATTGTTATAATTATGTTGTAAATTCACTGTACAAAGAATCTTGAAATGTTTAATGATTTTTTACTATGTATATATGAGTGTGCTTTTATGGTGTTTTTTAATCACCGAATAAAGATTCTTTGAATTGAATTGAGTCTATATTTCCATTGTTGTAACTTTCAAATAAACTCACATCCATTTGAATACATAAAGTGGGACGTGGGAACCATTGAGAAGTGTGGCTCAATGGTTGCCCCAGGGGCACTTGTAAATATTGTGTAAATTATTCATATATACATGTTGTGCTATTTACATCGTGATTAAACAACAATGTATGTGAAATAACTGTTTCTTTATTGTTTCTTACTTTGTATATATTATGCTTTCACTTGCTGGGACCCCTTTTATTACTACCCAGGTCCCAGTGACTCATATTGGGTGACCCTTGTTACATACTCTATTCTGAAGAGGCGCTGGCCTGCGAGGTTCTTTTTCCTTTTGGAATTAATTTCTTTTTAGCACACGATGGTTGAGAGGGAAATGCTCTCATACTCAGAAGAATATATTGACCAATTGTTACAGAATCCCAACAGCAATTTTCTGTCTACTAATATCCCTACAATTGACTTTACATTAAAAGACAAGATCACCCGCCTTGAACGCCTGGAGAAAAAGCAAATCCCGACTCGGTGACATGGTCATCTCTTGACCCGATACTTGAAAGAGAACATCATCCCCATAGGCTTTCAAATAAAGATAGAACCGGCTATTTTTTTAGAGGTGCCAAAATTTAAAGAAGGCTTCAGCCACGTCGCAAACAATTGTTCGCGACACTGGATGGTGTTAGGTGTGAAAACTGCCGCTGAACAAATTCAAATTATAAAAGCAGAAATTGATGCCCTTAAGGCGGAGATCAACTGCGACACCACCTTCACCAATGCCAAGGATGATTTAGACAAACTAGATGCTTCACTAAAGGATTTTGAACTCACTACACAGAACTAGAAAATTGAGAAACTTGCACACGACTTACGACTGTACGATAAAAAGAAGACCTATCCCTACCTGCAAGAGGATTATTATCGGCAAGATAACCTGGGCCATTTCACCAACAGAGGCCGTGCCCCATACCGTGGCAGACGTCCCTACACAACATTCTCGGATTCATCCTACAGCTCTGAGGGAGAACCTGACCAAGCAGGCTCAACTAACAACTATACCGACCAGGACTACGGATAAAACTCCAACCATAGGCTCCTTTTTTAGGACAAGGACAAGGACAATGGAGACCACCAAGAGGCAGAGGCAACAACTGGCCGAGGGGCCCACAACGTGGACAACAACAGAACACCAATTCGTGGGATGCGGGCAGGGGCCAACCTCAGAAACAAGTACATTTCCAGCAGGAACAGCATGGAGAAAGAACAACGCGACGCAAGACCTACCGGTGGTAGACCATTCACCCAATGTTGATCCCGTAGTGAATATCTCCGAATACCACCTTAGTGAAGATGAACATAAAGTGCTCTGCAAGGGATTATCCTATATCCCTACTAATCTACAGGATAAATTCTCAGTAAAAACTGAAGTTTTCAAATTTTTTAGGAAGATCCGTCTAAAATACTTCTTCCGTAATGCACCACCCTACCAACATCGATCTCAGACTGGCTTGAGGATTCCATCCACCTTTGTCCCTCCAACTAATACCATGTCACATAAGATTCTAACATATGAATCCGTGATTTTGAGTGACATTGACAACATTTTGGAAGAAAAAACCTATACCAAGTTCAACATCAATAAAGGGGAGAGAAAGGCACTTTTGTCCCTGGCCAAAAATAAGGAGGTTGTGATAAAACCAGCCGACAAGGGCGGGGCAATAGTTCTACAGGACATCTCCAAATATGAGTCAGAAATCTTAAGACAGTTGAACGATGGAGTTAGCTACAAACATCTCACCACCGACCCATCATTGGCTTTGGTTCTCGAAATCCTGGAAACCACCAGAGAGGGTTTGGACTTGGGTTTCCTCACGGAACAAGAATTTGACTATCTGAATCAGAAGAATCCGAGGCTTCCTACGATTTATACACTACCGAAGATCCACAAGTGCATGGTAGACCCCCCGGGACGTCCCATCGTCTCGGGCTGTGGCTCCATGTTAGAACCTCTTGGGAGATACGTGGATTTCTTTCTGAAACCTATTGCGGAGTCAACCAAGACTTATCAGCGGGACACGATGCACACCATCAATATCGTGGAAGGCCTCCTGTTCGACAATAGTAAACAAATTCTGGCTACGTTTGATGTGGTCTCTCTCTACACTTCTATTCCCCAGGAGGAGGCCTTAGCAGTAGTAACTAGATCTCTAGACAAACGCCCTGCACCTGTGGCGGTGCCCACTGAATTTATTATTGCCCTGCTCAGGATAGCAACAATGACCAAGAACTTCTTTATTTTCAAGGATCAATTTTTCCTCCAAACCAAAGGTGTAGCCATGGGGGCTACTTTTGCTCCTGATATAACGATTATATACATGTCTACCTTTGAGGATAACGTCATCTTGAACAACTTCAATCCATTCAGAGACCGACTCGGTCTCTGGATGAGATATATAGATGATATACTACTGATATGGAATGGCGATCACACTGAATTGACATCCTTCTATTCATGGCTTAATCAGCAATCACCACATTTGAAATGTATTATGCATTCGGACAAGAAGGAGGTTGATTTCTTGGACATTACCATCTATGAGGAGTCTGGCATCCTCCAAACAACACTATACCGGAAGCCGGCCGAGAGAAACTCTCTTCTACAATACAATAGCCACCATCCGAGAGCCCTGCGGGACAACCTGCCCTTTGGGCAGTTCCTACGTATTCGTAGGAACTGCTCGAACAAAGAAGACTATATGGCTGAATCCCTCGATCTCTCCGACCTCCTACTACAGCATGGCTATCCGAATAGAATCATCAAACGAGCTAGGAAACGTGCGTGGTACAACCCCTGCGAACATCTACTGACTCCCAGAGAAAAAATAGACCAGCCTGAACAAAGACTTGTATGCGTTACAACTTTCTCAACAAAAAGTAACAAAATAAAACGTGTGATTAACAAACACTGGAAACTGGTTGCTGAGGAAGTGGGACAAGAGAGCACACCCTTACATACTTTTAGAAAGGCAAAAAGCGTGAGAGATCATGTGGTGAGATCGTTTCTGCAACCTAGGGAGGAACAAACATTAACAAGCATGTGGAATCTCCCACCCATCATAGGCCATCATAGATGTGGGCAATGCAAGGCTTGTGACAATACAGTACAAACCAAGGAGTTTCACTATAATCAACACAGAGTGCCACTGAAAACATTCACCAATTGCAACACAAATAACATCATTTATGCCATAATGTGCCCCTGCAATCAGATATATATTGGCCAAACGCAACAAAAGGCCAAAGCCAGAATCCTGCAACATACTAGTCGCATACGTTGTGAAGTACAAGGCGCGCCGTTGTTTGAACATTTCATATCTGCACAACACCCTGCGGATAGTTTCAATTGGGTGATTCTCGAAAATGTCACATTGGGACCCCGAGGTGGCAACATCTCTAACATTCTTAATACACGAGAACTCAAATGGATGTTTCACTTTGACTCCATACACAATGGCCTTAACGAGAATGATAGCTCTTTTTCACAACTAGCTACGCTGAATTAATGGGGTCTTCACTCCCTATATCTCTTAACTAGCTCTGGCTGCTATATCTGTCCCATATGAACTCCTATCTATGAATTCCTTTTCTTTATAAAGATGTTTTTTAATATTCGCGTGATCAGTATATTGCTAAATACCTATGAATGGTGAACAATCTTTACAATGCAACTTTTACCACGCAGTGCCTTTACTACGCGGTATTTACAACGCAAACCATTACAACGCATTGCGCTGGGGGGCGCTCTAGGATAGGGAATAAATTTAATTTACTATCCAACACCTTCCCTAGTGTCCACGGGGACTGGTGTTGGAAGAGTAAATTAAACTTTTCACTATCCAGCACCCCAAAGCGCTATGCGTTGTAATGGTTTGCGATGTAAAAACCACGTTGTAAAGGCATGCGTGGTAAAAGCATGCATTGTAATGTCATACATCCCCTATGAATTCATGTTGTCATAGATGTTTCTTTTTCCAGCTCATGATTTTAATACTTGTTGTTGTACATCTTATATTGAAATGTGTCTTCATTACCACTCTATATGCTGAATGTGTTAAATTGTCAAACACTATCTTATCCATACACAGGGTTGTGTTAAATACCAATTGCTCATATGATTGAAATATTTTCTCCCTGTCCCCAGTATTTCGAATGAAAACCGGCGTAAAATATTAGCCCGTTTTATCCACTCCTTACAATTTTTAATAGTCCTGTCTCTCTCGCCATGATTTTTCGTGACGTCCTAGGTCACGTGTGCCCGTTTCCATGACTATAGAACAACCTGGAAGGAGCCAGTCTCCATTGCTGACCGTGCTTCGTGCTCAGATGGATTGATTCCTTCTATATCGGGTAAGCG
Organism: Lissotriton vulgaris; assembly: GCF_964263255.1. NCBI lineage: Eukaryota > Metazoa > Chordata > Amphibia > Caudata > Salamandridae > Lissotriton > Lissotriton vulgaris. The sequence continues at coordinate 28,091 of NW_028248388.1, read as the reverse complement.
CATCCCTCTGCCTACTGGCTGTGGCTGAGTTGGCGAGACAGATCTTGGATCGGGGGGATCAGTGGCAGTGATCCTCCTCGATCTGAGTGCCGCTTTTGATACGGTTCATCATAAAATTCTGTTGAACCGTCTCGCCGACCTAGGAGTGTCTGGAGAAGCCCTAGTCTGGTGCAAGTCTTTTATATCTGACAGAACCTTCCAGGTCTTTGTTGGCACATCAGTCTCAGCAAGCAGGCCTTTGGGGTGTGGAGTTCCTCAGGGCTCATCATTGAGCCCTACGCTCTCCAATGCATATATGAGGCCGCTGGCCGGGATTGTTCGTCCGCATAGTATTAACATCATTACCTATGCGGAAGACACACAGCTGGTGGTCTCCCTTGTGCAGAAGAGTGGCCTCCAATCACCGTCCAACCTAGCAGTGTGTTTGGAGGAGGTGAGGAGCTGGATGATGAGCTCATGTTTGAAGCTCAACGACGACAAGACCGAGCTCATGCTTTTGGGCCCGGCGGCCCCTTCCACTTTGGGGCTGCTATGGCCCGCGAGCATGGGGACGGTCCCTGCCCCGAGAGACAACATCAAAAGCATGGGGGTATGGCTAGATAAGTCACTGAGCTTCAACACACAGGCCACCAAGGTGGCAGCCTCCTGCTTTGGCCTCCTTAGGGTGATCAAAAAAAATCCTTCCCCTTCTTCCATTTGAGGCCAAGCAGATAATCATACAGGGCCTTGTCCAATCCCGTTTGGACTTTAACCACGCCCTGTATCTTGGAGCACCGGATTACACCCTAAAAAAGCTTCAGCTTGCTCAAAATTGTGCTGCTTGTGCGTTACTTGGAGTCCCACGAAGAACATCTATAAAAGCTGGGTTAAGAACGTTGCACTGGCTGCCTGTCAAGGACAGAGTAAAGTTCAAATCTCTGTGAATCGCCCATCAGGCTTTTTGGAAAATGGGACCAGAAATCAACCACTCTTTGATTTCTCCTTATCTTCCCAATAAGGCACTTTGTTCCTCATCTGCATTTATGGCTAAGACTCCTAGAATCTTTAAAGCCAGAGCAGGAGGACGCTCCTTCTTGTATAATGTATCAGGATTATGGAACACCCTGCCCTTGCACATGAGAAGCAATTCCAACTTAACCAGTTTTCGGAAGCAACTTAAAACTTTTTTGTTTCAATACCCAGAATCCTTGTTTATTCGTCTGAGGGCAATCCTGTTTAGTCACAGCGCCTGGACGCCTGAGGGCAACTGTAGCGCTTTACAAATTTTATTTTCATTTCATTTCATTTCATACGCCACAGCACTTTTTCTGCGAGCTGCCCCAGCCCACGGGCGGACCCTGAACGCTGCTACTATTAAGACCACCCGGTGATGGCCGACCCGGTTCCATCTATTTAGTAAGTGCCCCAACTCCAGCAATCACTCGTTTTTATGTGCTACTATGACCAACTTGTCTAGACAGTAAACTATTTTTTCTGATTTTGTAGGACTTCGATCTCCTTGTCAGTCTTAATAAAACTCTGGTCCTTTTCACAGACGTACCACTTTGTTAAAACGATCTACGCCACAGCGTCTGTACTGCGAGGTGCCCCAGCCCACGGGTGGACCCTGAACGCTGCTACTATTAAGACGACCCTGTGATGGCCTACCCGGTTCCATCTATTTAGTAAGTGCCCTAACTCCAGCAGCCATTCGTTTTTTATGTACTACTATGACCAACTTGCTAGACAGTCAACTATCTCTTCTGATTTTGTAGGACTTCGATCTCCCAGACAGTTAATTATTTCTTCTGAATTTGTAGGATCCCAAGTCCCTCTTCTTCGAGAGCGTCTCTCCTCTCCTCCATCCCCGCATATGACAAGCAACCATTGGGTATGTCTTGTCTCAATCTCTTTTGTGTGCTTAATGGTTGATGAATTCATCATGATTTACGCAATTTACTTAATTATGCATTCGTTACTTACCTATTATGTTTCCTGCCCGTCCCCCGTCCTGATGAAGACCCCACTGCAAGGGAATAATTAGTACCTGCGTCTCCAAGGGGTCGAAACGTCGACAGCTCTGTGTTTCTTTTCAGCTCCACCCCATAAACTTGAGATATATTGTATTATGTGGAGTATGACAAGTTCATAATTGATTTCTTTTAACTAAAAGTCCATTTGTCTTTGTTGGACAAGAATTACAGAATATAGTGAGGCCTTTTGGCCAAGTTTTATGTCACCATCCTTTACCCACACTTTCCCTCACGAAACCACTCTCCCCTTCCCCCCCCCCTCCCCCAGGGGCACTTGTAAATATTGTGTAAATTATTCATATATACACGTTGTGCTATTTAAGACATACTTACATTGTGATCATACAACAATATATGTGAAATAACTGTTTCTTTATTGTTTCTTACTTTGTATATATTATGCTTTCACTTGCTGGGACCCCTTTTCTCAGTACTATTACTACCCAGGTCCCAGTGACTCATATTGGGTGAACCCTTGTTACATACTCAATGGTTAGAGCGGCAGACCCTGATGCAGAGGTCTGGCCGGGACCAGGGTTCAATTCGTGATGCAGCAGGGTCTTGGGCTCATTGTCTGCAGACTCGATAATTCTTGCCTCGGCGCCTACTCTAATCATGGGGTCCCACGCTGCAACTCTGGGCAATAGCTTGCTTAATCTTCACAATGGCCCCTACAACACTGGGATGCCTGGCTTCACTTGGGGGTGCCCAGGAGGGGCATCTCACAGGGAGAGCCAGGAAGGGTTCCACAGCGTTATACCGCGCCGGGACGCTCCGGTGATGGGCAGCTGTGCGCTTTACAAGTATCCTACATTTACATTTACATATGTTAAAGGCATGTATTAAGAGCAAGCAAGACACGAAGAAGCAGAAATCCAGAATATTCAGAATTAACTATTATTGAAGTGCTACTGTTAAGGGCATACAATGTCAACTTACACCAACCCATATGGTTGGTTCACCTTATTAGTACCTAGGATGGGTTGATGTAACGATCCACCTTGTTTGAAGATTCAGAGTCCAGCATATATCTAAATGAGCAGAACACAAAGTTCTTTTCAACATTCTGTTACTGTTTAGTTGGTTCAGTTTCTGAAATACCTGATTTATAGGTAAGTGGTAGCTTAACATTCTCCAATGGCACCAATTTCACTTGAGAAACACACACACACACACATATTTCACATGCATGAACACACATATATATATATTCATATGTATATATGCAAAAGAACCTGTCTTTCCCAAATGATCTCGGGAAGAAGAGCCAGCCACTCCTGAGTTGTGCTTGAGATAGCAGTTTATTTTCAAGCAAATAACAGCAGATAACGTGCTTTGTCTCACACAAGTCTTGATCACATATATGTATATATACACACACAAACACACACACACACACACATATATATATCTATATATATGTAATATACGTGAAAGCATAAAAGACTTTATAGTTAAGTCAGGGTTTCCTAAGTAAGAACATTGTTTGAATGCTAATAACTTGCTCCGCTTGAGGAATCTGCTCACACCTTTCTAAAACAAGCATTAGCATAGCCAATCGGTCTCGCTTTTTGGACCGTATAAGTATTTAGTTGTGCAGCGGAATATCCTTGGTGCAACAACACCAACTGTTGCATGGCTAAACACTTATAAGGTCCCAAATGCGAAACCTATTGGCTATGCCAATGCTTGTTTCATTTGTGTATCAGCAGATAAAGTCTAGCTTCCCGAAGTGAAGAAAGCCTACAGCGTTACTAACGCACGAGTTGCTGCTGGGTGGTGTGCTAAGGTGGTGAGGCAATACAACAGCTAGTCAATTTTGTCCTGAGTCCACTAAAACCAGACTTGTAATGAGAATTAATACCAGGAAAGAAAAATAACAAATCTTTTTTGTTCTTTTAATTTCCTGTTGCAGTTTGATGATGATCATGGATTGATGTGTGAACCAATAGACACCCTTGTTTAGCACGTGGAGCTGGAAATAAATGGCAAAGTGGGTCCTGTGTTGTGACTGTGGTGCTAGAGAAATTATCCTCGCCTCACCTTGTCTAGCCCAGCCTGACATGTTAGATTGTAGCATGACACCTGCACAACACACCTCGTCAGCCTGTAATGTTGATAAATGCCCATACTTACAAAATCCCTCAACAGGGCTTGAAGGCCAGCCCTGCCCACGCTCATGTAGGTGAAAGACAGTGACACCTGGATGCGAAGGAAGAGACCAGGGAAGCGTGCGAGGTACCAAGATCGTGAATCCGCCGGCCATTGCAGTCCATGACAGACCAGGAAAGTCGTTTTTTTCTGTCATGTAGGCAACTTTTTATGTGGGAACAAGTGTAGCACTACACAGGAATGGTATCCTACGCACTTTGCGTCGCTAGTGATCCACAGCCTGGTATGTGACGCGAGAAAAGCTGGTAAACCCGCCACGATGAGAGGACGTAGACTGAGCCTGAAAGGACGGAAGAGTTTTGGGAGTTTCAGACCTGTGGCGTTCAGGCTCAAAGCAGTAGAACACCCTTAAAGTGTGGAGTTTCCCCCACTGTGAAATAACATTTGACACGTTTGTGGAGCTGTTGGCTTGCCTGTCGGTGCTGATTGCCACCATTACCGTATGTCAATATGAATAAACAGCTGAATTCGATACTCCCCTTGACCTCACTCATAGTCAATTGACTGCTGAAATGGATGTTATTTCAAGCCATCTTCAGAAGCATTTATAACTTCATTCAGCAGACTAATGTTGTGGAATAAATACATCTAATGTGTCCCATTTGTCTCATTCATCACCACAATGCGATAATTTTGATTGTGTGGTGAGCCATTCCATTAGCGGGCCGTGAGTGTTATTGAAAACGGAGAAACTGTTTATGGGAATCAGTCAAGAATATAGCTTGCAACAGTGCTTTACCCGAAGGCTGCAGAAGTGGAGTACATCTTGGACGGGCTGTCAACCTTTTTTCCCAGTCTGCCAGTGTGCATTATGCACACGTCCGAATTATCAAAGTAAATGTGCGTTTATTTCATTTGCAAGCACATAAAATGAATTGCATATGTACTGACAAGTCGTTTGCAAAATGTCTCTGGAGTGTAGCCTAAGGGTGTGACAGACGAAGACCCCAGCGACATCCTCTTTATAAACCTTTGCACCTGGTGTCTAGACCACGCACAGGGGAAGGAACAATGGATTGTATACCCATGTAGTCCTCCGCTTATCCTTTCCACACGTGTTGATCTACCACTGTTTCTTTCGATACTTTTAGGGCTGGATATAAATAACAAGCATTGGCCGCGAGGCAGTAAAAGTAACGCCGCGCGGCCCTGAAAACAAAAGTCATCGCGATCACTCTGAAAGCGAAAGTGATCACAATGACGCGCTAAAGCACGCTAGGGATGCGCACGCAGCAGCGCGTGACAGTAAGCTGGTGGCCGCTTTAGTAGAACTTTTAAAAGCAGCTACTAAATGTCTCGGCCAGGCAGCGCATGCGCTGGATCAGGCAAGACCTAAAAAAGTACATCTACATCAGATCCTTCCTAGAAAGTATTACAGTGATCCATCAAGCAAAGGCCAAGAAAATTGGAGGTCCCAGGATGTTGATATCCAATGAAATGCCTGTGATTGATACTGAAAAATTACTATGTGGAATTACATCAAATTCAGGAGAAAGTTAAAACTATCCTCGAAAGTGTGGTTTTCTGATTTCGTATACATTCATTCAGCCTTTTCTGAGAAATTTGCAATTAAAAAACTACTGGGGTGGTCATGAAGGCGTCATAAAATAGATATGTCTGGACTGTTGGTATCACTGTAGGTCTTTGGTACTTAAAATTAAAAAAATTGGATTCTGTAATTGGCCGAGTGATCTTTCTCTCTCATCTGCCTTTTCCGTACTTCGGGGATCTGCTTAGTTTGCGCAAACCAGACTAAGCCTCTGTCCTCAAGTCCGGAATTTGTTCAAAAATCAGTATGTGCGGGCAGGGTAGGGATGGACCACCCTGTCATTTGAGGTGATGGGCCAGAGGGACCCAAGGGACCACAAACTAATCCAATGTTCTTTTTTTTGTACTGCCGGTGCCGTAGAACTCCAATGGGCCCAGCCTGAAACTTTGCAGAAAGGAGCCGAGGTGGATGAAAAAACGTTTCAGAAAGTTTTGTGGAGATTTGTCAAATGCCGCTAATGTTATAAGCTAAACAAAATCTCTACTCCCTTGAAAAATGTGACCTAACGTATAACTAGACAGTGGCAACCACCATTGTTTAATATATATAAAAACACACTCACACACACACGCACGCACACACACACACATGTCAGTTAAAAAAAGGATAGAAAACGATGTGATACCTGCTGAAGTATCTGTGCATATCACAGTAAAGTTTGGGCTTTTTTTAAGCCTGCAACTGGAAGGTTTATGTTTCATTCGTTCTAGCATTTTCCTGAAGGGTAAATCATGGATGTACGACGTTACAACGTGTACTTTTACAACGCGTGCCCTTACTACGCAACTTTTACAACGTAAGTCGTTAGAACGACTTGCGGTGAGGGGTGCTGGATAGTAAATATTTTTATTTACTATTCCAACTCCAGTCCCCGTGGATAGTAGGGAAGGAGTTGGATAGTAAATTAAACTATTTACTATCCTGGAGCGCCCCCAGCGCAAGTCGTTGTAACGACTTGCGTTGTAAAATTTGAATGGTAACAGTACCGCGTTGTAAAACCTTCGTTGTAAAGGTTGTTCCCCGTAAATCATAGTTGGTAAATGCTCCTTTCATCTATCCCTTCATTTTTTCACATCATAATGGTAATGGCAAAAGATGCATAAGGTTTACTAACGACCTGTGGATACTGCTTTTTTTGGGAAGCTTAGATCACTGTAGATGCACATTATAATCACCAATTCGAAAAGAGGCATCTTTTAGACAATTTATCTTCAGCTACAAACCTATAGTTATAGTGCTATGAATGAAACTTTTAATCTGTATGGAGTCGGTGGTCATTGCATTACTGTCCATGAACCACAACGCAAATACAGATTAGTGGGCTGATCTACCCCCTGTGACTAGGCAGGATCTAAGGATGAATGGTGGACCCTGTAAGCACAGTCAAAGCATTTTATTTACTATTTCATGTGCATGTTTACATAATTGAAAACAGTACCTCTGCATCCAACTCCCCAGTAATAGACTGCCCTGTGCCACGTGCAGCAGGATCTGACTGCAGGGCCCTTTGTCCAAACTCCCACCTGAACAATCTTCTCCTCATATGGTCAGCCATGCACAACAGGGCTTGGTTGCAGGGTATGACCTTTGTGACCTCATTAAGAGAATGCTCCAAACTCCCAGGTGGGGACAAGTATAAAACGTGCCTCAGATACCTAACTTGCCAATATGATCTCTGGGGCGATCAGGCAAAATCTCTGGATTTAATTTACAAAAATAAAGCTGGAGTGAAGTGATGTATTCACATTCAAACGTTTAAACAATGCAACATTTGCTCCTGCTCCTGTCATTTTTGATAACAAAGCTTATTGTTTCTAAAGAAAGATGCTATCTGTATCCCACAGTGCCCCGGCCATTTTTTTGTAGTTTAAAAGGCTTTGTGTATTCTTGCTTATTGTGTAACAAATAGTACCATTGGATAAGCTTTTTGAACTTGGATGTGCTGTAACATAATAAAGAATCCAATGACGCACATTCTGCATGGCATTTCATAATACAGATAAAGCTCCCTCACTTGTTTTACAGGATTAAATATAGTCTTACAATGGACAGTTTGGAGTTAATGAATTGTTGTGAATTCTAAGAAAATAAGTGAAGTAGCGAAAATTGTGACGCTAGTATCGCACAATATATAGCAAAGCCTTAGGGACCACATGCATCAAAGTTACAACTTGCAATGACCAAATAGCGATTTTTAAGGCATTGCTATTTGGTAATCACAAATGCCTATGCATGTGGGAATTGCAAAAAAATGTTGATTCCTTAATATTAGCTAGTAGCGATTCCGAAATTGCTAATTGCTATTTGCTAATGTAACTCAATTGATTCCTACGGGTCCACAGGCCCATAGGAATGAGTGGCATTTTATTCGCTAATTACGAATACCAAATTGGTAATTGCAAATAGCGAATGCAATTCAAGGGTGCCCAGGGGCCTAAGGTCCCCCTGAAGCACCCCACAAAATAAGGTAAGTGTGCACATGTAAAGCACATACATGCCCAAAGGTCATGTGTGCGCTGCATGGCATTGAAGGGTGGGCGTAAAATCCGTTTCGCGGGCGAATTTGCGGATTTTCCGCGATTTCGCGATCCGCAAATCTCGCGAAATCGCGGTAAAATCCGCGAATCAGCGGGGACGAATTTTCAGCCAAGCAAGGGTTACAGCAGCAGGTGCAAAAGTTGAACCTAATTTCTTTGTAACCTTTTACAAAAGGGTTACAAACAAATTAAATTCAACTTGGACACCTGCTGCTAATTGCTTCCTGGCGCCTCGTTGCCTACTTGCAACTATTCTCTGACCCTACTCTGACCCTTGAAGCAGGGCCAGAGAATAGTTACAAGTAGGCAACGAGGCACCTGTCCAAGGAATTAAACCTCATCAGGAAGCACTTACAGATATAAAAAAACAGGAAGAAGGGAGAGGATGGCAAATACACCCATTTTGAGTTGTCAGGAGGGGTTAAACTAAAAGAGACCTTTACAGCACAATTTTCATATGCATTTTGCTAAAAATAAAAAGCTGTATGTTCTGTAGGGGCAACTCAGGAATCTGGCCCTTCAGAGATGCGGCCTCTCTTTCTTTCTCTCGTTCTCTCTCCCCCTCTCTCTTTCCCTCTCTTTCTCTATCTATCTATCTATCTATCTATCTATCTATCTATCTATCTATCTATCTATCTGTCTATCTCTCTCTCCCTCTCCCATAAACGACTGCATGGGTAACTTCGCTATGCAAGCGGCTCGCGAAGACACAAAAATCCCTGCGAACACGCAAAAAACCCAGCGAACACGCAAAAAACCCGCAAACATGCAAAAAACCAAAAATCCGCGAATTCGCAAATCCGCAAATTCGCGGATCGCGAATTCGCAAAATTCGCCCATGCTTAATGGCAGTATGAAAAATGCATTTTTGTGCATTTTTCAAGGCATGCACATATTACCATCTGTTAGAACTGGCTATTTCTGGTTGGCTAAGGCTGACGCCAAAGCTAGGCATAAACCACCATTCTAGTCAGGGCAAGGGAGTCACACGCCAAGATAACCCCTGCTCACCCCCTTGGTAGCTTGACACGAGCAGACAGGCTTATCCCGGAGGCAATGTGTAAAGCATTTGCGCACGCATACAACAGCAACAACATCCTAGGCACACCACAAAAGGAACTCCACACAAGGTTATATAAAAATAACTTTTGTATTGTCAAAACAGATCAGATAGTAATCTCACAATATACATGGTGCCAACTGGCACGGGCAATATTCCCAAGGGATTATTTACAGGACAGGGCCACATGGGCCACTGTCAGAATCAACACTTAGTAGAAATAGAAATACTGTTAGAAATAGCACTTTGAACATATAACAATCAGAAGTTTTATACATGATGCACAGAACATTCAGAGGTGTAGGAAAGACACATGATGTATAAACATACATTCAGCGGTGTAAGAACAAGGCAGATGACGCATCAAAACACATTCAAAGGTGCCGGAGAAACACATGATGCCTAAAACATTCCGAGGTGTAAGGGAAGGAAACACATAATACATAAACATACATTCAGCGGTGTAAGAAAAAAGCACAGGACGCATCAAAACACATTCAGAGGTACCGGAGAAACACATGATGCCTAAATTATTCAGAGGTGTAAGGGAAGGAAAACACATGATGCATAAATCACATTCAGAGGTGTAAGATCAAGGAAGACACATGATGCATAAAACCATTCAGATGTGTAAGATCAAGGTGCGTAATCATATTAAATGCATTACATTACAAGTGGAGAAGTGTGGCTCAATGCTTAGAGCGGCAGACCTTGATGCAGAACGCTGGCCAGGGACCAGGGTTCGATTCCTGCCTCGGCGGGTTTCGGGCTTAAATTCCTCTGACCGGATATTCTCGCCTCAGTGCCGATTCTAAGCATGGGTCCCACGCTGCAACTCTGGGCAATAGCTTGCTTAGTCTCCACAAAGGCCCCCTGATACACAAGGGATGCCTGGTTTCACCATGGGATGCCCAGGAGTGGACATCCCACAAGGAAAAGCCAGGAGGGGTTCCCTTGTGGTAGGAGTACAAGCGCCGGGATGCCTCCGGGTCACTGTTCGCGCTATACAAATACGCCACACACAAATACGCCACATTTCCTAGCACCACATCACATTGCGCAAAACTCACATTAGGCAATTACCATCATAAACATAGCAGGTAACCACATTGCGAAAATCACCTTAGGGCCTTGCGCCCTATTCACCTATCAGCCCCCCAGGCCAACTGGCCATTCAATAAAGGGACTAAAGAGCCCTGTGTCCAGAATGTCAGGGCGCGCTGCCATGCAGCGCCAGTCAGGGGTGCGCCATCGGTGCACAAACCTAAACGTTGCAGCTGCCCACTAATTGCTGGGCAGCTGAGGATAATCCCAAGGGCCTAAATGTTGCAGCTGGCTCTAAGTGCTGCGCAGCTGTAGCAGGCCTGGCACCACTGTGCCATCTCTGTCCTACACAGGGACTCTCTCTCTCACATTGCGCCTAAACAGTGCAGCTGCCCACTAATTGCTGGGCTGCTGTAAATCAACAAAACTGCGCCAGGGTCCTCACTGGCTCTTGAACAAAACTGCGCCAGACTGAGCCTTCTAGGACAATACTGCGGCATGGGGCTCTGAAAAATCAACCAGAACACTGGAGCACCCTGGCTCCTACAATCATGCCCCCAAACACTGCACTTAAAGATGAGGCCAGGTTAGAGGCACACATACTCTGCAAACAATCGTGCCCCCAAAGGTTGGAGAGATAGGGGCTTTAAGCAAACATGCCCCCCAAGTCCCTCGTGGGGACTCTAAAATCCCTGTGGCCTCGTTGGAGGCACCCGGGTTCGGAAAGGTAACTTGGGCCCCCAGGGGCATGCAATGACCAATAGTTGGAGCCGTCCGATGCTCTGAGAATACCAGCATGAAACATTGGGGCGGCCCACTGCCATCCGGGGCCGCTCTAGATGCACCCCTCATTGTGACTCACTCACCGCTACAACACACGCCCGGAGCCCCACAGCAGGTCTACACTTACCGGCTGCTCTCCTCCGGCGGGGCTCCTTCGGGCAGGCGGCAGCACTTCTCTGGCGTCACCCTGGCCCCCTCCTGGGACCCGGGACAACGCGGGGTCAATTCCTCCTCTGCCGCAGGGCTCCCTCCACTCATGGGAGCCCTGCAGATCCGCCATGCTTCTTCTCCCCCTCCCCGGGAGATTCAACGTGGCACAGATTCCTCTCTTTCTCACGGCCGCACTTCCGCTTCCGTCGCAGGCCCCGCCCACAACCAGGCCCACAACCAAGCGGGCTGCGGCGGCGGCGGCGATCTCTGTGCTTTAACGGCAGCAATGAGGGGTGGGCACCCTCGGTTAACAAAATAAATGTAGAAGCAAGGTGGGCACTCGCTAAGGGGCAGATAAAAAGGGGTAGCACCCGTATATATATAAAAACATGAAGCAACTACGGCATAACGCAGGGTGGGCACCTGCGAGGGGCACGCAAAGGGCAGGATCGCTTCCCTCCTCGGGAAAACAACAGGGCTCCGCCCCAAAATGAGAAATAAAGCGCCCTCAAGGAGCTAGGAGCACAGACAGCGCCAGGCCCCTCAGGAATGACCCCTACAACAAGAGGGGTCCCCAGCAATCTAGCCCCCATAGGTGAGGAGGGCAAGAGGGTCCCACAAAGTCCTGGATCATCAAAAGATGGAGCAAGCAGCTCCCAAGAACAAGGAAAAGTCCTCCAGCCTCCCAGTCCAGCAGGTATCCAGGGGCTGGGTAGGGCCCAGGGAGGCAAGCCTTCCCCTGGGCCCAAGCAGCAGCACGCCCCTGGCAGGATTCAAGTCAGAAACAAGAACATTTTGTAAGGAGACACAGCCCCTTTTTATACTGTAAAATCCTTTGTCTAGCAGGGTGCAGGCAGTGTGAGAACCAGCTACAACTGGTTATAGGGAACTCCTTTCACAGGCCAGGCTAGGGACATCAGACGTACCCCAGGGGGTGGAGCCAGCATTGTTTGGGGAAAACCCAGCCCCATTCAGGACCCAGGTGCACTCTTCCCCTCACATCAACATGCTAATCTCAACACTCACCCCTGGGGCAGACCCTCCCAGACTCTTGGAGCCAGGCTCACCAGCCAATCACACGCCAGACACAAATTACACAAATATGCCAACTTCAAAAAGTATTTACAACAAGGGGTGGTGAGGGACAGAGTCTCTGAATTAAACAGAATACTCTCACCCAGTCAAGAGATCAGGGCTAGATCCAACACCGTTTTTTAGCTCACTGCACCATCCCAGTTTCAGAACCTGGCTGTATGCAAATTAGTCTGTTCCTGTCCCAGTGCATGATGGGAACAGGGCAAACCAAACTACAAAAGCCAATTCTTACACTGGGAAGGAAACAAGCTACCGGGGACCGGTTTCTGGCATTTCAGCCGTCTTCGGCCCGGCTTGCTTGAAAAAAAAAAAAAAAAAAACTTCTAAAAGTGGCAATTCTACACTAGACACAATCATGCCGCATATATCATTGCGCAGCATTCAATCTCACGAGTTCTCACATACCAAACTTGACCCTGCACTCCCCACACATCAGGAACTACCATGGTCATACATATTCCCCATTCAGTCCTATGGGAGGGCAGGTCACTCTCACCACACATACACAGAGAGCTCACGCACTTTACACTGTACCACAGTGACAAAGTGCGCAGTGACCTAAAATCACCAACACCAGGGTCCAAAAACAGGCTAGAAAAAAGCGAAAAGTTTTGGGGTGAACCTGCCAAAAGGGCCAGGTCCAACTTGAAGTTGATGGTAATTAGCGTTGAGTTACTTTACTTGAACTCCATGTATATGTACTTGACAATACACACATTAAAGTATGTGGATGTGAAGTTATGAATGATATATCTGTATGTAACAATAATATAGTTACCTTCACAAGAAATTGGTTCTCAACATTTAGTCCACAGTATTTGAATTTCACAATATTTCTGTCCTCAATATTCCAACGTACAAACAAACTGTTTTTATCTGTCATATTCAGCTAAGAAGATGGAGAGATAGCATGGCTCACCTTTGAATTGGATTGATTTTAATTAGCAAAGCTTGCTAACTTAAATGACTTGAGGGTTGTCTAAAATCCAAACCCACAAATACCTTTTTGTGGAATACTTGTCTGTTAGAGTTAACTGTCAACCCTCAGAGCTTGGAAGCAACATTTATACATTGAAGAAGTGGAAGAAAACTACTACCATCTCATGAGGTTGAAACTAAGCATGGGCGAATTTTGCGAATTCGCGGTTCGCGAATCCGCGTATACGCGAATTCGCTATCTGCAAAATCCACGAACTCTCGCAAATTTGCAGATTTTTTCTTTTTTGTGTTTGAAAGGGTTTCTGCCAGTTCGCAAGGGTTTTGTACCAGTTCGCAAACGCGAACTTACTTGTTGGCTCGCAACGGTCGCGACTATGTTGTTTCTTCGTCTGGTTCATCATCACAGCACCCTCTGTTTCACCACTGCCACCCTCTGGTTCACCCATGCCACCCTCTGGTACATCACTGCCACCCTCTGGTTCATCACTGTAGATTATGGGGGGGAAATGCACACCTGCCCTACTTCAACTGACATGAATTAATTTGGGGTTGATTAATGTGTCACTGAATTTGAACTTCCAGTCTGGCACCTGCTTCCTTATCTGCAATTTGCTTTCTGTTGCAGTGCAATTTTTTTTCACAGGACCTTTGTGGCCTACTTGTAGCTATTCTATGAGCCTGCTGTGAGGGTCAAAGCAGGGTCATAGAATAGTTGCAAGTAGGCAACTGAACTCTGGAGGGGCCCCTCAGGAAGCACTACAGGGAATGGTTACTAATGATGAGTTTGAATTTTTGCACCTGCTGAGTGCTTTCAGTTTTGCAAAACTCGTTTTTCTGCAATTTCGCGGAATTCGCGTGGCGCGAATTTGCACGAGATCGAATTCGGAAGCCGCGAATTCGTGCGAATATGCAATTTGTTTTTTTGCGGCATGTTAGTTCTCAAGGTTTTGTGCGTTTTAGCGAGCCGCTTGTAGTGCAACGGCGCGAAGTTACCCTCACGGTCGTTCACGGGCGCGGCCATCTTGTTTGCATGACGTATTTCCGTTTCCGGGCGCTATGTGTAATCTCGCAAAGTGTGCGGCTCGCTAGTACAAGTTCGCGTGTGATCACGAGGGAAATCTCGCGCGAACTTACCGACGCGGTCGTGAACGGGCGCGGCCATCTTGTTTCTCATTCATTGCTATGGTTCTGGGCATGCTTTCTGTATCCTCTGTCAATCTCTGCCATCCTTTGATTGTTTGAAGATTTTTTTGATCTATTTTACTAATTATCTATCCCTCTATTTTTCTAGCTCTATATTTTTGTGTTTTCTGCTACTTTTGGTTAATTTTAAACTACTTTTTTAAACTCTTTACTTTTCTTCTTCCCTATTCTATTTCTTATTTCTTATTTACCTTCCTTTCTGCCCAGACCATGGTAAAGTGAGCCGGGAAGCAGCCTGAGAAGGGGAAGGGTCTCGCACCCCGTGCCTGGCTCCCGTGCGGACGTTTGAGGGGGGAGCAGGTCACAGCCCGGGAGATCTTTAGCGCAGAGGAGGTGGCCGCACTAGTTTTTTTATGTCCAGCGCCGCCTCCCCAGGACAATCATGGCAGGCGGCAAGATCGCTAGCGGCTACGGGATCCGGGAGCGCCGGAAGCGGTGGGAGAAGGTGTGCCGGGCCATGTACCAACACTCTCGGGTCCGGCGCACCTACAACCAGGCCACCCATCGTTGGACGGATCTCTTGGACCGGGAATGCGACTTGATCGACCTGCTCGGCCTCGAGATCCCCGGGCTTGGTGAGTAGTAGTAGCTATTTCTTCACTACTCTTTTTTCTCCTGCTCTGTGTGTTATTATATTGCATATTTTTGTTTTTTACCAAGAGCAATAATGCTGCTGATTACATTGTAGGTAAATTATATTTCAAAATCTTCGGTGCATTTCAGGTGCACTGCTCTCTTTCTCAGTAGCGTTGCTACTATGCTTATTTGTTTGTGTTCATTTCATTGGCCTGAGAAATTATGTATGAGTGTAGTTTAAAGAACTGCGTAATGCTAGACACTAAGGGTCAGATTTTTAATTACCGGCGCATCCCTGCAAAGTAGCAGGGATGCGCCAGTAATTTAGCGCCACGCCACCACCACCCATGGTGCGCCGTATTTACAATGCGGCGCAGCATGGGCCCAAAATGTCACCGAAGCGTTACGCATCTGTGCCGTAAGGGTGGCGCATTGCTGGAGTTGCGTCCCAACGATGGCGCAGCTCCAACAATGCTCTGTGAGCCCTATCTCCCCAATGCTGCGTCAAGCCGTACGTCTGCTTCAAGCAGGTGCAGGGTTTGAGTCACGCATCATTGTCCTAAAAGTGACTGATTGAAATCTTGTAGATTTCCCTCAGCCACTTTTAGAATGCGTTCCTGCGCAGGAACGCCCTCCCTTGCGCCGGAACGCCCCCTGATGGCGCAGGGCTTTACAACGTGATGCATCTCCCATATGTGTCACGTTGTTAATATACGCCGCACCAGGGCGCCTCTTTTGTTCTGCCGCTGCGTCACAAAAGTCACGCAACATTGGAGCAAAAGAGCCGCAAGGGGCTTGTAAATCTGCCCCTACAGACTCAAGTCCAGTCCTTCCTTTGTACACCTGGCAATAAGAAGAAATAGGGGTGGTGGATGGATAGTTTGAGTATTTTAATGACTGGTTAATGTAGTAGGAAACTTTTTAGTGTTGTCGCTGATCTGCAATCACGATGGAGTTTGTCTGTCACTTGGCGTGCTGCGGACTGCTGCCTGCCAGTCCGAGGCGAACCTTTTTAGTAGTTTGTTTAGTGAGTTGCATAACTTTCCAAGTCGACGGTCCGCAAATCAAGCAATACTAATATCGTAGTAGACCACATGAGATAGGTCAATATATCCCGTGGAATAGTTGTCTATTTGCTATTTCGCCAAAATATTTTGTTATTGTTCTTTTGAAATGTTTGATTTGGTTGACAACAATCATCCATGTTTTCGGGTCTTTCTTTCTTTCATGTTGTACGTCAGCTCCCCCAGGGGCAAGAGGACATTGGAGGAGGCTGCTGCTGATGAACAAGGCCAGGATCGGTCAGGCGAGGGCTCCTTTGCTGGCCCTGGTAAGTTTTAATTTTATTATAGAGTACCTATTTTTTCCTAGCGTTCCTCATTCGATTTTTTCTAAATCGTCTTTGATCTTCTTATAGACTGTATCTAAATTCTTATCCTGCCTCGACTATGACTCCCTGTGGTATTACTAGATTATTCTTATTAGTCTGTCTATGTAGCTAACTAAGATTGCTCATTTGGCAAAAGGTGTAAAACGAAACTCCCATTCTAGTCAGCAATAGCTCTATGCACTGAGTGCAGTCCTCTGGGATTGTCCATAATGTCTTTTCAAGTCTTCTAAATGTTTATGCTTTGACAATTACCAACAATAAAAAGGTGAATGACCACCAAGAAAGAATAAGATACTACTTTACTTGTGGTTTGGATAGGAGGACAATCCATACTACTACTATGGACACTAAATAGTGCATTGTTTATCAATTATAATAGGCGCAGGTAGACTTTCCACATACCTCAGTGATATCAGACTTTGAAGAACCCCCAATCTCCTTACTGACTAAATAGTGTGGCAGAGTCATTTAGCTCCCGAATTCATCGATGATTGATCCCCAGTGATGATTATCCAACGCAGAACAAGAGTACGGAGTCAGAGTCCAGAAGTGTCAGAGGCACGGACTCATCATTGCAAATTGCAAACCCTTTTGCTCATTCACTCATGACCAAAAACCACAGAGTCTATTTAAGTTTTAAAGCTGTATTAAAAGTAAAAATATTTAATAAAATCAAGCTTGTCATAAAACATAAACGGTTGATTAAAAATGGAAAAGTGCTTATAGTGATTTATTTCACACATTTATTGTGGGCGAGCCGAGCCCTCACCTGGTTTGAACTTTAATTTTTCTTTTTGGTGCTGAATCATTGGTCCCTTCGTCCTAGTTATGATGATTTGTTCTTAGAAGAGAAGCTTCTGTCTGTTATGAGAAAAATGGTGCGTGTTAAAAAGCAAGCATTCATCAGTTGTGCCAAAAAGTGCAGCAAGACAACACCCTTCCCTGGAAAAAGGGACATTTTTACTTTAGAGTAGACAGTCACAAATTATTAGATTGGTTTCTCTGTTCACATTTCTTAATTCCTAGACAAAATACTAGTGATTGGTGTATGTCTATGACATCTAACATTCTTAAATGTACTTTGTAGGTGGAACATCTGGTGCTGGGCCCAGCGTGGAGGTGGAGGAGGAAAGTTCTGGGGAGGAGGCGGTGCAAGTGCCGGACCAAACTGCTGTGCGGGTTGCCACGGTAGTGGCGGGCAGTGGTAAGCTCTTATAATCCTTACTTTTTGAGATTGCAGACTACATAGTGTGCTCCCAGTGAGAAAACGTGAGGTTTGTCCAGATGAGAGACATGAAGAAGAATGATTGACATATAGTTTGAATGGATGGATGCCTGGATCATGGTTCTATCTGACTCTTAGATAGCATATGTTTATGTAGAGAGAGTAGACGGTCACTGGATGAACTAAGTGTTACTTTGAATATCATGTAACACCGCACCCGCACGTCCGTCCCAGTGTAGGAAAGGCAAGGAAAAGAAGTTGTAATTTTGTCCAAATACTACCATGAATAGTAGCAGTAGTTTGTATTGCGAGCACAGCATATATCCGGCTATTAGGATGGCCACTCACTACCTATGTTAATAAGTTTAGTAGAACTCGGTCATTCATGTGTGGATGTATCACTGTTCACTCAATAAAAAGCAAAGCACCTAAAGTCATCCCATATGCAAGCAAATACATACCATGTGCAGTGATAGATAATCAGATAATTTATCTTCTTCATTTTCCTTTTCTAGTATTCAGTGGCACTGTAGGGTGAAAGTTAAATTAATTAAGCAGTAGCCCTTGTAACAGAGTATTCTCAGTGCCACCCATAATAGAAAAGTAATAGCATCACCACCTGCATGTACTGGACTGGTACAGTAACGCAAGTCTGTCTCACTCATCATGGCGGGCGTCTGTTTTTCTCGGGTGCAAGTTGACAGCGCTGGCATTATGCCGGCTTGCAGAAGTTAATGTACCAATTTGGCTAAACAAGAGAGGAGAAGAAGAATAAGACTGGTGTACTGTCGTAGTCGACTCTAATGGAGTGAGTCCATAGTGCTTGTAGAATTGATTCCTTAAACTCCCACTAATGTTAGAGCAAGGATGAAGAAGTGGGAGGTTAGATAGATACTGGCCACAATAGTTATGTACTGCGCTTGCAAGTTGCTAGTTCTACTGTGACACAACTTTCTGCTGAATCATTTTGTGTTAATCTTAAAGAGCATTGGTTACAGACCATGTCTTTTTCTTTCTTCATATAGATGCTCCTTCCAAACCAACACGGAAGGAGCTGGCTAGACGGGCCGGCATTGGAGGCTGGAGGCCACTGTCGCCGAATATCGGCGGCTGGTGGCCCAGGAGGAGGAGGACACGCAGATTACATCTACAACATCTACGGCGACACCTGCATCCTCCTCCGCGCTCCCTGGGTCAGCCAGTCAGCGCAGCAGGTCTCCAGCGGTACAGAGGCGGGGTACCGCAGCCACCCACCACCGCCGAGCAGCAAAGAAATCAACTGCCCCCCACAGCAGTACCAAAAAAAGTATGCACCGCCTTTCCCTGAGGGTTTCCTACCTCGAGCAGGAGCTCCTCAACACCAAAACCCTGCTCGAGACCCTCCGCAAGGAGCATGCCGACCTGGCCCGAAAAGTCAACAGCAGCCAGCAGTAGGAGGAGACTTTCCCTTGCCCCTTTTTTAAAGACTTCTGGGGGGTGGGAATTGGGAGTTGGGTTTTCTACTTTTTTGGACTTCGTTTTCAGGGACATTCGTTGGGGTTCGGGAGGGGGGGTGGGTTGGGTCTTGCGGGAGATTATTCATGTTAGGGATATATAAATATACTTTAAACTTTATCTTAGCATACGTGTTTTTTACTGCTTTTGAGGCTGGTGGGTGGGGGTTTAACAGTCCTGAAACTTGAGTGGCATCTTGATTCAAGTTGTGTGAGTACCAATGGCCCAAATGTTTTCAAAACGAAGTGCCTCTCACAGAGTAAGTGAATTCAATAGTCCTAGGACCGTCAGTCTCTCGTCTCTCCTAATACTCCATTATACTACCTCCCACCAAACGCTTATCTTACCTGTAATTTGTCTTTGAAAATAGGGCTAGGCACAGGGCTGGCTGCACGCAAAATTGCGATTAAGGTTGGCAATCCTGGGCGGATGAAATGTCATCATTGCGGTGGTACTTGTGGTGTTACACAGTGGCAGTTGCAGCATCTGAAAAAAAAGAAAATGAAAACTTGTTTGTCCTTACCGTAGCATTAGAACGGTACGATAAAGAATATAGCAGGTGCCAATACACTAGAACAGTGCCACAATGTAACCTAACAAATGGTAAAGTATTGAAAGTATAACTAGTATTTGCGTTGAATTTCTTTGACATTGGCTACTATCACAAGAAATAGTACTGAAGGTGAAGGACACAGCAGCGTAATAATTTGCCACGTCTAGGAGGAGGATGTTCTTGATGACCAATCAAGTTGATGCCGCACATGAAAATCTGCTTTCATTTGCCAACAGTGACTCAGTGTCAAGCTGAGTAAGAATAGAATATATCCTCGGATTCCATCACCAGCCTGTTGCTATGACCTTATCCTCCCCAGCAAGTGTGTGGAATTATTGCTGTCATTTAGTCACACATCAATCAAAACCACACAGCCCGGGGGAAGAGGGTTAGGGTTTGGAAAATGGATGGGAATGGGGGTTTTTGGGAAAGTTTTGTTGAGAGAAAAAAAAAAGCACAGCATGGACAAACA
Organism: Lissotriton vulgaris; assembly: GCF_964263255.1. Lineage (NCBI taxonomy): Eukaryota > Metazoa > Chordata > Amphibia > Caudata > Salamandridae > Lissotriton > Lissotriton vulgaris. The sequence goes on along the minus strand of NW_028248388.1, from coordinate 7,837 downwards.
ATAATTGAAGATAAACAAATCTTTGGGTACAAAGCTAACCATAAATCTTTTAAGTGACATAAAGGAAGTGCATGCACTACTGCATGCATGGTTACTGAAAAGTAAGTAGTACTTTTGACAACCGTGAATGAAAGAATGCGACAGTACAGGGCTGCAGTAATAATTATGCGTTTTCACTTGCCTATCTCTGCACTCAGAGAAACACTTTGTACATTAAATTAGGTTTGAAAAATAGCAGAAGTAAAACCTATACAATCGCTGTAGGGATGAATTTAGAAGCAGAGATCAAAGAAATGCAGAGTGACACTCATAGAAGTTCACAGCAATAACATTACTTAAAAGATCATTAGAAAAGAACGGATACTGTATCTGTATGTTGTTGTAGTTGTCCTGTTGAATTTGGGAAGTTGTAAGATGCATCCAACCATTCCTCTTATTAGCGTGACTCCTTCATTCCATCTGACGCTCCGTCCAACACTGTTGCTGACCAGAAGACACCCTGTCCACTGCCTGCCTGGCGGATGCTGAATTGAGGCTCGCTAATGTGAAGCCTGACTTCATCCTTTTCCCATTGCACAGGCTGAAACCCGGCCTGTAATTATTGATGGAAAAACAGGAAGTGATATTAGAACACCACTGAGAAATAAATACACGCTGTGTAGTGCAAAAAGTCACAGTTTGAGTTTCCTAATAGACAGTACAATATTTTTGAAAGTGGGTACTCTGTCTGAGTCTCCTTTTGAAGGATAAATAAGTATGGGCGAATTCATTTAGCGAATCTTTCCCCTCAAGCTAGGCGTATTGTAAACTGTGTTTTAGAACAAAATTAGACCTTCCCAGCAGTGCTCCCAGACCCTTACTAAACCCAGTCGCAAAAAAGTAGAAGACCCCCAATCAGTTCTCAAAAAACGAGGCCTAGTAGAAAATGGTGACAAAACATACTTTGAAAGTAAAGTAGGCCCAAATCCCCCCTTACCCACCATGGATTGTAGTCAAACCACTTGCAAGGAAGCAAAAGTATCCATACCTAGCATCGCCCCAAGACTCTCAAACCCCCCCACAAACAGCCCCCGGCCAAAACACATGCAATACAATAATACTGCTAACCCTAACGAGCCCTAAGTTAAGAATAGTGGCAAACGTTTTCTTTAACTAGGCCAAATCCCCTCTTTCCCACCATGGATTTTCTTCAAACCACTTGCAACCAAAATTACACATTCCCACGAGTGCTCTAAGACCCCAGAACTCAGTTGCAAAAATCTAGAACACCCCGAAACACATGCAATCCTACTGCTAGTGCTAACCCTAACAAGCCCTAAGATAATGTGCCAAAACGCTTTTCAGCATGGATTTTCTCCAACCCACTTTTATCTGGCATTAGACCTTCCTAGCAATGCCCCAAGACCCGCCAACCCACCCGCAAAAAAGCACAACACCCCCAAACAGGTAAAAAGCAAAAATGGAAAATCTCATACTTAGAATATTTTTCGGCCTTCTTTGAATTCTGTCCAAATGCGCTGTGCAGCTAGGTCATAACTCTAGTTTTCCACTATGGATGTCCTGGATAACAAATGCAATCAACATTAGACTGTGCCAGCAGTGCTCCCAGACCCCAAAACCCACCCACAAACACCGAAACGCCCCCAAACAGCACCTCAAAGACAAGCAAGTAAGCAAATAAGTGAAGACAGTTCTGATGAGGGGCTTGTTTTTTTGATTAGGTGATTAAAGTTTTTTTATATAGATTTTGCAAAACAAAGAAAGACAGACACACAGGAATAAAAGTGAGTAAGGACGAAAAAGAAAGTTATTGATTCATTGGCTCATGCTCGGTGTCAGGGAAGAAGAGTTTTTCCTCATACTCTGCGAATTCAGGCGGGAGTAGGTCACCTAACAGAGAAGAAATTCCCTCATCTAAGTTGGTGTCCTCCTCGTCTTCTTCCTGTGTGTATTCTCGTAGTTTGTAATCTGGTGGTATGAGGGGCTGATTCATCTTGATCATTGTTAACCTCTCCACATTTTTGAGCGAGAGGCGGGTCCTTTTGCAAGTTACAATTCCACCAGCAGCAGTGAATACACGTTCAGAAGACACGCTTGCGAGTGGGCAAGACAAGTAATTTATAGCCAGGTTGGAGATCTCTGGCCACAATTCTTTTTTCCCATGCCAATACGCCAATGGGTCAACATGAACATAGACCTCTGTTGAGTCATTCAGATAGTCCTGCACCATCGACTCAATGTTCTCCACGGTTCCTCCACTTTGCTTACTTTTTGCTGGGACCTTTTGAGAAGCAAACCTAAGCTGAGTTAGCCAGTCCTCTTCTTCACACAATGTTACTGTTGAGTCTGGTGCAGTTGATCCGGTTGCTGGTGTCTTTAACGGCTGAGAGGGAAAATCACTCACTTCTGCCACAGCCACAGGTGCAGAAGTGGATTCTTTTGACTCCGAATGGCCTGCTGATGCTGATGTACTGCCGTTTCCTTCAATTTCCTGCAGTTCTCTTTCAAACCGAGTGGCTGACACAGCTAGCCAATGTTTGTACTTTGTAACTTCTGTGTCATCAAAAGGAAAGAATACTCTGCCTGCCAGTGCCTTTTTGTACCGTGGATCCAGAATAGTAGCACAAATGTAATGCTGTTCTGTGTGGATCTTTTGAAGACGTTCATCGCAAAGAAGGCGCTGTAATAATTTCTCCGCCAAATCAAAAGCTTCTTGCTTTTTTTCATCTTTTTCAAACGTAGAAGACACCACCTTCAGTTGGTGCTCTAGCATGCGCAACAATGGGATAGCTTTTCCCAAATTACAGTCCTCCCTGCTGACTGCACGCGTGAAGACCTCAAAAGGACGAAGCATGTCTGTCAGGCTTTGAACTAGGTTCCATTGCTCCGCATGTATCCTCATGTCCTTCATAGCTGCACCCTGTGTAAAGAAATACTGATCGACTACTGCACACTGCTCAAACAGACGCTCAAGCATGTAGAAGGTTGAGTTCCAACGTTTTGCCACCTCCTGGATGAGTGCTTTCACTGGCAGTTTACGTTGATGTAGCAGGCATCTCAGATACTTCCGAGCCTTAAAAGAATGGTTGATATGTGTGCACATTCTTCGGCAGGTGGTCATTAACTCACACACTGGCCTTTCTTCACTCAAGAATTTTTAACAACCAGGTTTATACAGTGCGCCAAACACGGCACTCTGAAATAGTTACCCATATCCATGGCCTAAACTACATTGGCGCCATTGTACGTGGAAACATAACCAATCTTGAGTTTTATTGGGGATAGCCATTGAACGACCTTTGTGTTAAACTACTGCTAAATGTTTTCTCCTGTATGACTTGTCTCCATGCCAAACATGGCTAGTGTTGCATGTTTCAGAGCAGCTTTAAAAACGTTGTCCGGGTCAGCACCTGCCCTTAGCTTTGCTGTAACCCCTGAAAAAGAGACCCAGTGTGCAGTGATGCACATGTAATCAGTGGCTGCGGAACTGGTCCACATGTCTGTTGTCAGATGTATAGTGTGAACAGCACTCTTCTGCAAAGCTGCCCCAATCACCTTCAGCACATCTTCATGTAGTGCTGGAACCGCAACTCTGGCAAAATAGAACCGGCTAGGAACCTTCCATTTAGGGCAGAGTGTTGCCACTAATTCAAGAAAACCAACCCCTTCCACAAAAAAAAGGGAGAAGGTCCAGAGCTAGCATTTTAGCCAGCTTAGTGTTATACAGACGTGCCATTGGGTGGTTGCGTTCAAATGGCGCATCTGAAAACAACATGCTTCTAATGGTGGGCTGGACCGTTTTACTGGATGATGATGATGATGACTTCTTCGACCCAGTTACGCTTGGTGATGATGAACTTTTTCGCATTGGTGTCATACTTTCTCCCACACTCTTAGTGTGGCTCATATATCTTGCAGGGGGTGTGCTGCTGACAGGGGTACTGGGTGTAAGTGAAGAAATGTTTGACGCTTCTTCCTCCTCGTCATCATCAGATGAAACATCAACGGATACAGTTTCTTGACTTGCAATTCGGGCTTCCTTGATCTCCTTTAGGTGCGCATGCCATTTGACAGTGTGCTGTCTCTCAAGATGACCTCTCTGGCCTCCGATACCATAGTTGGTACCAAGCTTACCACGACTAACTCCATGCTTACAAATGCTACAAATGGCTATGTTTTCCCTTGTTGTGCTAACACTAAAGAAGTCCCAAACTGCGAACTTCAAATGTTTGTGGGGGGCGGAGGAGGCGATGGTCATGCTAATGCCATATAAAGTGGAGGATGTGTGTTGCCGAACTTTATTACGTTGTGCACTTGCAGCACCACTAATTGAGAAAATAGAGGTCGAGGTGGATGGAGGTCCCTTCTGGCGAGAAAATATGGAAGCGGTAGGCGGTGGTGTACTAGTGAACTGTGGTGGTCCCATTGACTCGTCGACAACATCACGCTCAGCAGCTTCTCGGGCTAGGGTCAAAATGTCTGTTCGCTGCATGCCCGCTGGGGCTGCAGTGACGTTTATGATGACTGCGTCGTCGTCGTGAGATTCTTCATCAGCAGGAGTATATGCCACTTCTTGTTCAGCGTCATCATCACACTCCATAAGTACGAGAGTTTCGGGGACCTTCCTTTTACGCTTAGCTACCTTTGTCAGATCATGGTGTGCCTCACTCTCAGGCGGCCGTGGTGGTTCCCAATTTTCATCCATATCATCAGAAGGAAGGGGGCTTGAAGAAGATGTAGACACCATCCTTGATCTTTGACATTGAATGATCAGGAGGAGTGGCTTCCTCAAATGATACCTCGGCTTGAATGTCGATTTCCTGATGTGCCCCTACTTCGGGAGGAACAACTATTGTGGGCACTTGTGCCGCTCCATACACCTCTGCTTGCGCATCTCCTTGCGCTGCCTCTCCTTCCACATGTACTTGGGCTTGTACTTGCACATGTGGTTGTTGTTGCGGCTGTGGTTGTTGAACACTCATCAGATGAGTTACAACAACCTGTGTTGATTGAGGGATGCTGCTACTTTCTTGCGATGAGCCAACATCACTGGTCGATGGTGATTGAACAACTATACTGGCTGCCTCTAAAGCACTCAAGGGCTTGGACTTAAGTTGGCGTGGTGGAGGTGGCACTGAGCCCAATGGAGCGGGGGTGCTGCTCCCAGCTTGGTCCCCAGCAGATCCCGCTGCTGCTGCAGGCGTACTCTTTTTTGCCCAAAAAATGTGGCGGCGGGCACACCAGTCTCCTTGGTAAGTGGCGCCACTTGCTTCTTCTGCTCCTCACTGACCATGTCATGAATGATCTAATATGTGACATTATCAGCAGTGGATTGCGGGTGCGCGAAATATAGTTAGTACAACTAACTATATAGGAGCAATTTCAATGGTTTTGTATGAGTCAAATGTCCAGCTAACTATACCACCCCTAAAACATAGTTTTTTGAGTGAATTTCAAAGTTTTTTAAAAGCTAATTCCTAACTATATACGGCCTGAAACCTGTGTTTTCTTCAGTGAATTTCAAAGGTTTTTTAAATGCTAATTCCTAACTATATAAGGCCTGAAACCTATGGTTTTTTCAGTGAATTTGCAAGGTTTTTTAAATGCTAATTCCTAACTATATAAGGCCTGAAACCTATGGTTTTTCAGTGAATTTGCAAGGTTTTTTAAATGCTAATTGCTAACTATATAAGGCCTGAAACCTATGGTTTTTTAAGTGAATGTGCAAGGTTTTTTAAATGCTAATTCCTAACTATATAAGGCTTGAAACCTGTGTTTTTTTAAGTGTATTTGCAAGGACTTTTAAATGCTAATTCATAACTATATAAGGCCCGAAACCTATGGTTTTTTCAGTGAATTTCAAAGGTTTTTTTATGCTAATTCCTAACTATATAAGGCATGAATCCTATGATTTTTTATTGAATTTCAATGGTTTTTAAAATGCTAATTCCTAACTATATCAGGCCTGAAACCTATGGTTTTTTCATTTAATTTCGAAGGTTTTTTAAATGACGATTTTTAAATGTATTAATTGTTATTTTTTTATATTGATTTACTAAATTTCTGCAGGCAGGTGTTCAGAGGGCACGCCCCCTTTTCACAACACTCTGCAGTGCAACCCCTGGCGCGTTTGCAGAGGAGGAACTAATTCCCCTTGCATACTGCGGGTCCCTGGGGGGGAACTAGCCCACCAGGAGCCTCCAGTATAAGCCAGTTGGCTGCATTGCAGAGAGGTGTAATGAGGCCACACCCTTTTTCACACCTCTCTGCAACGCAGCCCCCGGGCATGTTTGCAGAGAGGCTGCTTTGCTTTACCCCGGAGGGCGGCGGTCCCCGGGGCAGTGTGGGGGGGGGGTTTAGGCACCCCGACACTTCTTTATCACTATGCTTCCGCGATTTGGTCCCCTTTGGGGTTAATTTTCAAATAAACATACCGGGATTTAAAAAAAAAACATTTTTGGCCTTGGGGGTCCTTGTGGGACCCCCTGAGCAGGCCTAGGGGGTCAGGGTGCTTCTACCCTGCCCCCTTTTTTTCTACACGTTTGTTTTTCTGCTTTCTTGTGCCTCGGTCTACCTAGCACAAGATGAATGCCAACACTTCCTGGTTAGAAGTGTTGACAGCCAATGAGCATGCTGCTTTCCTGTGAAAGGCATGCTGATTGGCTGCCACTGTCTGTCAACACTCCAAACCAGGAAGTGTTGGCAGCCATCTTGTGCCTCGGTAGAGCCAAGGCACAAGAAAACAGTGAAACAAAGGTGCAAAACACGCAAAGGGGGCAGGGTAGAAGCACCCTGAACCCCTAGGCCTGCTCAGGGGGTCCCACAAGGACCCCCCACGGCCAAAATGATTTTTTTGCATTTTTGAAAAATTGCAGGGTGCGCGCACCGTACCCGTACGGTGCGCGCACCCCCGCGATTTAAAAGGTATTGATTTATCCAGGACCGCCTCGAGAATTAACCATACCATTGACTGCTGCCAATGGCAGACTGTGATTGCACAAGGGAGGTGAGCAATATTCTAGCTTACCTCATGGCCTGGTTTGTTTCTATTTTGGGGCTGGACGTAGGGGACTTGAGGGAGCCCCTAACACCATCAATTACTTGATCACCAGCTGCTTCACGGCCCCCCCTTTACTTGGCATATAACAGCGCTCACACAGGCAACATTTAATCCTGCTGTCGCACTTACCGCATCTGATGCATGCTGGGAGCTGTAGACTCAGATTCAAATGAAACTTTATCAAGTGTATAGCATGCATGTAACTTTTCTTGTATTTACTAATATGCTGCTGTATAGACGAGAATGAATGCCTTAATAATTGCATAATTTAATAATACATCCAACTCAGAAAAGGACAATGAGTGCATAATTAATCCCCTTTTTTAACAATGATAAATATACCATAATTTGCAAAAAGTAAATGCACGAAAAGTTACATGCATGCTATACGCTTGATAAAGTTTTATTTGAAACAAACTGAAAAGAAAGAAATGCGTATGAGGAGGCTGATGTCTGTATAAAAATACAGGGACCAGAATGCACTGTTCTGGCTTTTTAACTTAAACCTATAAATACTGAAAGTAAAGAAGGACTCACGATACCGTGAGAAAGAACATTTTTTGTTTGAAACGTTGGTGGGTGATGGTGGCTGTTTCAATTATGGAATAAAGACGCTTCAAAACGAAAAGCCTCGTGTTCAGGAGTGCAATTTCTACAAAGATTGCTGGACAAACATATATATATATATATATATATATATATATATATATATATATATATATATATATATATATATATATATATATATATATATATATATGTATATATATATATATA
>NW_028248387.1:0-75462 GCF_964263255.1 Lissotriton vulgaris | reverse complement strand
CATCCTTGTCTATCACACTGCAGCATCCTTGTCTATCACACTGCGGCATCCTTGTCTATCACACTGCAGCATCCTTGTCTATCACACTGCAGCATCCTTGTCTATCACACTGCAGCATCCTTGTCTATCACACTGCAGCATCCTTGTCTATCACACTGCAGCATCCTTGTCTATCACACTGCAGCATCCTTGTCTATCACACTGCAGCATCCTTGTCTATCACACTGCGGCACCCTTGTCTATCACACTGCGGCACCCTTGTCTATCACACTGCGGCATCCTTGTCTATCACACTGCAGCATCCTTGTCTATCACACTGCAGCATCCTTGTCTATCACACTGCGGCATCCTTGTCTATCACACTGCGGCATCCTTGTCTATCACACTGCGGCACCCTTGTCTATCACACTGCGGCATCCTTGTCTATCACACTGCGGCATCCTTGTCTATCACACTGCGGCACCCTTGTCTATCACACTGCTGCATCCTTGTCTATCACACTGCAGCATCCTTGTCTATCACACTGCAGCATCCTTGTCTATCACACTGCGGCATCCTTGTCTATCACACTGCGGCACCCTTGTCTATCACACTGCGGCATCCTTGTCTATCACACTGCGGCATCCTTGTCTATCACACTGCAGCATCCTTGTCTATCACACTGCAGCATCCTTGTCTATCACACTGCAGCATCCTTGTCTATCACACTGCAGCATCCTTGTCTATCACACTGCAGCACCCTTGTCTATCACACTGCAGCATCCTTGTCTATCACACTGCAGCATCCTTGTCTATCACACTGTAGCATCCTTGTCTATCACACTGCAGCATCCTTGTCTATCACACTGCAGCATCCTTGTCTATCACACTGCAGCACCCTTGTCTATCACACTGCAGCATCCTTGTCTATCACACTGCAGCTTCCTTGTCTATCACACTGCAGCATCCTTGTCTATCACACTGCAGCATCCTTGTCTATCACACTGCAGCATCCTTGCCTATCACACTGCAGCATCCTTGTCTATCACACTGCTGCATCCTTGTCTATCACACTGCAGCTTCCTTGTCTATCACACTGCAGCATCCTTGTCTATCACACTGCAGCACCCTTGTCTATCACACTGCAGCACCCTTGTCTATCACACTGCAGCATCCTTGTCTATCACACTGCTGCATCCTTGTCTATCACACTGCTGCATCCTTGTCTATCACACTGCTGCATCCTTGTCTATCACACTGCAGCATCCTTGTCTATCACACTGCAGCATCCTTGTGTATCACACTGCAGCACCCTTGTCTATCACACTGCAGCATCCTTGTCTATCACACTGCAGCACCCTTGTCTATCACACTGCTGCATCCTTGTCTATCACACTGCAGCATCCTTGTCTATCACACTGCTGCATCCTTGTCTATCACACTGCAGCATCCTTGTCTATCACACTGTAGCATCCTTGTCTATCACACTGCAGCACCCTTGTCTATCACACTGCAGCATCCTTGTCTATCACACTGCTGCATCCTTGTCTATCACACTGCTGCATCCTTGTCTATCACACTGCAGCATCCTTGTCTATCACACTGCTGCATCCTTGTCTATCACACTGCTGCATCCTTGTCTATCACACTGCAGCATCCTTGTCTATCACACTGTAGCATCCTTGTCTATCACACTGCAGCACCCTTGTCTATCACACTGCAGCATCCTTGTCTATCACACTGCTGCATCCTTGTCTATCACACTGCTGCATCCTTGTCTATCACACTGCTGCATCCTTGTGTATCACACTGCTGCATCCTTGTGTATCACACTGCTGCATCCTTGTCTATCACACTGCAGCATCCTTGTCTATCACACTGCAGTATCCTTGTCTATCACATTGCAGCACCCTTGTCTATCACATTGCAGCACCCTTGTCTATCACACTGCAGCTTCCTTGTCTATCACACTGCAGCTTCCTTGTCTATCACACTGCAGCACCCTTGTCAATCACACTGCAGCTTCCTTGTCTATCACACTGCAGCATCCTTGTCTATCACACTGCAGCATCCTTGTCTATCACACTGCAGCATCCTTGTCTATCACACTGCAGCATCCTTGTCTATCACACTGCAGCATCCTTGTCTATCACACTGCAGCATCCTTGTCTATCACACTGCTGCATCCTTGTCTATCACACTGCAGCATCCTTGTCTATCACACTGCTGCATCCTTGTCTATCACACTGCTGCATCCTTGTCTATCACACTGCAGCATCCTTGTCTATCACACTGCTGCATCCTTGTCTATCACACGGCTGCATCCTTGTCTATCACACGGCTGCATCCTTGTCTATCACACTGCAGCATCCTTGTCTATCACACGGCAGCATCCTTGTCTATCACACTGCTGCATCCTTGTCTATCACACTGCTGCATCCTTGTCTATCACACTGCAGCATCCTTGTCTATCACACTGCAGCATCCTTGTCTATCACACTGCAGCATCCTTGTCTATCACACTGCTGCATCCTTGTCTATCACACTGCTGCATCCTTGTCTATCACACTGCAGCATCCTTGTCTATCACACTGCAGCATCCTTGTCTATCACACTGCTGCATCCTTGTCTATCACACTGCTGCATCCTTGTCTATCACACTGCAGCATCCTTGTCTATCACACTGCAGCATCCTTGTCTATCACACTGCTGCATCCTTGTCTATCACACTGCTGCATCCTTGTCTATCACACTGCAGCATCCTTGCCTATCACACTGCAGCATCCTTGCCTATCACACTGCAGCATCCTTGTCTATCACACTGCAGCATCCTTGTCTATCCCACTGCAGCATCCTTGTCTATCACACTGCTGCATCCTTGTCTATCACACTGCAGCATCCTTGTCTATCACACTGCAGCTTCCTTGTCTATCACACTGCAGCATCCTTGTCTATCACACTGCAGCACCCTTGTCTATCACATTGCAGCACCCTTGTCTATCACACTGCAGCTTCCTTGTCTATCACACTGCAGCATCCTTGTCTATCACACTGCTGCATCCTTGTCTATCACACTGCAGCATCCTTGTCTATCACACTGCAGCTTCCTTGTCTATCACACTGCAGCATCCTTGTCTATCACACTGCAGCATCCTTGTCTATCACACTGCAGCACCCTTGTCTATCACACTGCAGCATCCTTGTCTATCACACTGCAGCATCCTTGTCTATCACACTGCAGCACCCTTGTCTATCACATTGCAGCACCCTTGTCTATCACACTGCAGCAACCTTGTCTATCACATTGCAGCACCCTTGTCTATCACACTGCAGCTTCCTTGTCTATCACACTGCAGCTTCCTTGTCTATCACACTGCAGCATCCTTGTCTATCACACTGCAGCACCCTTGTCTATCCCACTGCAGTATCCTTGTCTATCACACTGCAGCACCCTTGTCTATCACATTGCAGCACCCTTGTCTATCACACTGCAGCTTCCTTGTCTATCACACTGCAGCTTCCTTGTCTATCACACTGCAGCACCCTTGTCAATTACACTGCAGCTTCCTTGTCTATCACACTGCAGCATCCTTGTCTATCACACTGCAGCATCCTTGTCTATCACACTGCAGCATCCTTGTCTATCACACTGCTGCATCCTTGTCTATCACACTGCTGCATCCTTGTCTATCACACTGCAGCATCCTTGTCTATCACACTGCTGCATCCTTGTCTATCACACTGCTGCATCCTTGTCTATCACACTGCAGCATCCTTGTCTATCACACTGCAGCATCCTTGTCTATCACACTGCAGCATCCTTGTCTATCACACTGCAGCATCCTTGTCTATCACACTGCTGCATCCTTGTCTATCACACTGCAGCATCCTTGTCTATCACACTGCAGCATCCTTGTCTATCACACTGCAGCATCCTTGTCTATCACACTGCAGCATCCTTGTCTATCACACTGCTGCATCCTTGTCTATCACACTGCTGCATCCTTGTCTATCACACTGCAGCATCCTTGTCTATCACACTGCAGCATCCTTGTCTATCACACTGCTGCATCCTTGTCTATCACACTGCTGCATCCTTGTCTATCACACTGCAGCATCCTTGTCTATCACACTGCAGCATCCTTGTCTATCACACTGCAGCATCCTTGTCTATCACACTGCAGCATCCTTGTCTATCACACTGCAGCATCCTTGTCTATCACACTGCAGCATCCTTGTCTATCACACTGCAGCATCCTTGTCTATCACACTGCAGCATCCTTGTCTATCACACTGCAGCATCCTTGTCTATCACACTGTGGCACCCTTGTCTATCACACTGCGGCACCCTTGTCTATCACACTGCGGCACCCTTGTCTATCACACTGCGGCATCCTTGTCTATCACACTGCGGCATCCTTGTCTATCACACTGCGGCATCCTTGTGTATCACACTGCAGCATCCTTGTCTATCACACTGCAGCATCCTTGTCTATCACACTGCAGCATCCTTGTCTATCACACTGCTGCATCCTTGTCTATCACACTGCGGCACCCTTGTCTATCACACTGCGGCATCCTTGTCTATCACACTGCAGCACCCTTGTCCATCACACTGCTGCACCCTTGTCTATCACACTGCGGCACCCTTGTCTATCACACTGCGGCATCCTTGTCTATCACACTGCGGCATCCTTGTCTATCACACTGCGGCATCCTTGTCTATCACACTGCGGCATCCTTGTCTATCACACTGCGGCATCCTTGTCTATCACACTGCAGCATCCTTGTCTATCACACTGCAGCATCCTTGTCTATCACACTGCAGCATCCTTGTCTATCACACTGCAGCATCCTTGTCTATCACACTGCAGCATCCTTGTCTATCACACTGCAGCATTCTTGTCTATCACACTGCGGCACCCTTGTCTATCACACTGCGGCATCCTTGTCTATCACACTGCAGCATCCTTGTCTATCACACTGCAGCATCCTTGTCTATCACACTGCAGCATCCTTGTCTATCACACTGCGGCATCCTTGTCTATCACACTGCGGCACCCTTGTCTATCACACTGCAGCATCCTTGTCTATCACACTGCAGCATCCTTGTCTATCACACTGCAGCATCCTTGTCTATCACACTGCAGCATCCTTGTCTATCACACTGCGGCACCCTTGTCTATCACACTGCAGCATCCTTGTCTATCACACTGCAGCATCCTTGTCTATCACACTGCAGCATTCTTGTCTATCACACTGCGGCACCCTTGTCTATCACACTGCGGCATCCTTGTCTATCACACTGCAGCATCCTTGTCTATCACACTGTAGCATCCTTGTCTATCACACTGCAGCATTCTTGTCTATCACACTGCGGCACCCTTGTCTATCACACTGCGGCATCCTTGTCTATCACACTGCAGCATCCTTGTCTATCACACTGCAGCATCCTTGTCTATCACACTGTAGCATCCTTGTCTATCACACTGTAGCATCCTTGTCTATCACACTGCGGCACCCTTGTCTATCACACTGCAGCATCCTTGTCTATCACACTGCAGCATCCTTGTCTATCACACTGCAGCATCCTTGTCTATCACACTGTAGCATCCTTGTCTATCACACTGCAGCATCCTTGTCTATCACACTGCGGCACCCTTGTCTATCACACTGCGGCATCCTTGTCTATCACACTGCAGCATCCTTGTCTATCACACTGTAGCATCCTTGTCTATCACACTGCAGCATTCTTGTCTATCACACTGCGGCACCCTTGTCTATCACACTGCGGCATCCTTGTCTATCACACTGCAGCATCCTTGTCTATCACACTGCAGCATCCTTGTCTATCACACTGTAGCATCCTTGTCTATCACACTGTAGCATCCTTGTCTATCACACTGCGGCACCCTTGTCTATCACACTGCAGCATCCTTGTCTATCACACTGCAGCATCCTTGTCTATCACACTGCAGCATCCTTGTCTATCACACTGTAGCATCCTTGTCTATCACACTGCAGCATCCTTGTCTATCACACTGCAGCACCCTTGTCTATCACACTGCAGCACCCTTGTCTATCACACTGCAGCATCCTTGTCTATCACACTGCAGCACCCTTGTCTATCACACTGCAGCATCCTTGTCTATCACACTGCAGCATCCTTGTCTATCACTGTAGGAGAGTAGGGTCTGCTATCCTATGGTCACCCCAATTTTTGCTTTTTGCTTCACTGGTTTTCGACTTACTGAGGCTGTGGGCCTGCTAATCAGACCCCCAGCCTGCTGTTCTCTCTCTAAATTTGTAATACATGTGCTATAGGTACATACCACAATTGGAAATGGACTCCTTGTCAGCCCCTGTACCATGCACTATAGGTGCCCAGGGCATAGGTGCCACCAAGGCCTACCAGGGGCTGAAGCATAGCTTTTGCCACCCCTGGCTGGTTCTTAAATTGACACAACTGGCTGATCACTCAGCTGGGGCAAGTGGGTGTAATCACCCCTTGCTTAGATATAGTATACCTATATCTAAACCTATATCTGGACACATATATAGCCTGTAAGCCACTCCTATGGAAGGCCTCATCAATCCTGGAGGCAGAGTGCGTGGTTTTATGTGAGATGGTGCTCTGGCATGAGCTGAGCCTGTCTGCAGCTGTCGGGAACAACTCCCTAAGCTGATCCGGGATAATGCCATACCATATACTCTTAAGCGCATTATAATCCTCGCGGTTATATAGCAACTTTGGTTTGGCTTTATCAAAACATGTCGTGTAAGGTGTCATACGAATTGGAATACTATCCCCTCGCCAGTTCTGGCGACGGGGATAGCATTCCACCCTTCTAGAGGGAGAAGACATGTTACTTTACTGAAACGCGGTTGATTTAAAATGAGCCTCAGATCCACAAAATGGATGCCCCTGCCACAGACACGGGTCTGACCTCCTGCTGCTGACCGAAACCCGGCAGAGGAGGCCTGGACAAAGAGTTTCCTGTCACAGGGCGGTGCCAAACCACCCCAGACAGGAGATAGTGGATTGGAGTAGGGAGGTTTCAATGAAACCAGACACTGCCTGGGGAGCACAAGGCTGCCCCTTGCAGGATCCGGCCAAACCGGTTCTGGGGCCTCCCAGCCCCTGTCCCAGCGCGGCCAGGATCAAAGGAGAGGGGTGTAACCACCCCCTTCCTGGGTCCCACCCATAGGAGGGGACCTAGCAGGATGTCCAACCCCCTAGATTCGAATAAGAGGGGGAGCAGTCCCAACGGACCTCAGATCATCCTGAAGAAACATAAGAAACGAAATCTGGACCCTTCGACTTTCTACACGACGTGAGAAGACTGAAGAATCTCCCTTGTGGTCAAGGAGTGACCACCCTGTGCAAACAGGCACCATCCAGCCCTCGACCCTTGCTTTGTTGCAGTTCCCGCCGGAACTCGAGCGACAGAGATCGACGAGATTAAGCTTGCCTGCCTTCTACCTGCCCGATCCACAGTCCCTGCAGAGCTGAGACCCGTGGAGGCGACCGGAAGCGTGGGGCACGCCATCTTGAAAAGGCCACGAGACGCTGACCGTGCGGCCCACGAGTGACCCTCGAAGCTGTACACCGGGGTTTGAGAAGCCCCAGCCCCGAGCTCCACTTGCACCAAAGCTCACCCCTCCACACTCGCTGAGTGCTGCGTGGGGCCCTTCTGCTTGTGTGCGCTCGACGCGTTGGCCCGGTCACTTGCCAGCTGGCTTGTGGCCCCTGTGCCGACGAACTTTGAAATCCGACTTGCTTTTCTGGTTGCTCCAGATCTGCACCAGCTCCTGTGAAAAGGAGCACCCACTCTGACCCTCCTGGTTTGAGTGATAAGCAATCTCCCGGTTCCGCGTGGATTGCTTTTGCCAAGTGCTGTTTGCTACAATCTTCAAGCCGACGGTGCTGACCGCGAGAGCCTACGTGGGACAGATCGTGACCTGCTCCTGGACGTCGCAGATGCCCCAGAGCCCACGTGACAGCGGAGAGAAGCCTATCGACAACCGCCTGATTGCGCCCGACATTGCCTGGTTCCGTCCTGGTTCCACCCTGGTCACTGCTGAGTGACCCAGACTCTGTCCCCTCTGCTTTCAGGTACTTTTCTACATCGATCCACCCTTGGATCGCACCGGACACTTCTGCTTCCCAGCGCCTGCAGCTGCAACAGCTCCAAGCACCAAGAACCTGCGTGACAGAACCCGACGCCACTTCGACCCTGTGCACCCACGGCCTGTGGGTGAGGTAACTTTGCAACGCCGGTGTCTTTACACTGGTACACACCTCTAGGGTCTGTGTCTAAAGTTTTGTGTTCCTAGGTTCAGCGGAAGTATCTTTTTATTCACTTTAATTGACTTTTACGCACCATTGACAGTGCATTGGTGCGCGCCGCACTTTCCGTGCTGCACCCGTCTCCTGTGGGCTACTCCCGACTTCTTCATTGCTTGTCCTGACTGCTCCCAGCGAATCTCTAGGCCCTAGGCCTAACCATTGTTCGTAAAGTGTTACTTATACCACTTTTTTTATATATGGTCTGAGTGGCCACCCGCCCTCATCCATAAACGTGCAACTTTATATGTGTAACAGTGCTTTTGATTTAACGCTTGTGCCCCTTTCCTCATAAAGAGTACTGGGGAGTAATTTAGAAATAAATACATATATTTTTATAATATATACTTGTGTGGTGTCCTTTCATTTGATTACAGGATTGTATGTGGTAAAACAGCTCGCTTAACACGACCTCTTAAGTTAAGCCTTTAAGGCTGCTTAGTCCATGCTACCACAAGGATAGCTTGTCTACAAGGTTGACTTACAACCTGACATCTTTGGGGTTTGTTTGGACTGATAACCAGTGGTTCCAGAATTGGAAACACTACCTATCAGGCCAACTTCTCACATTGGTGTGCAGCGGTGCGGATTTGAGCTTGCTGTTTGTTTTACCATTGCAATCTTTATCAAATTGAAAGATCACATCAAGTACCTCTAGGTACATATAAATCAAAAGCTTAGCATATTAAGTTCTACTGAACTTAGTAGTTGTAGATTAAAGGGATTAGCACACCCTGACTACAACTCACTAGCAAGGTACAGTAGGAAACCACTTAGTGTAGGTAAGTGCACCACTTACACCTCACTAGCAGTCATGTCTGATACAGGTAGAGCCTCAGGCTCTGCTCCTGTAGAAGTTGATCCTATAGGGACAACATCCAGATATGACAACCTTAGCCACAAAGACCTGAGTGCCTTGTGCACAGCCAGGGGGCTAAAAAAGGGCAGAGGCCCTACCATTCCTTCCCTAGTAGCTCTCCTAGAAAAGGATGACCTAGATAAGGTGAGTCAGACTCCCTTAGAAACAGAGGAAGGGATAAACTCCCCTGAGAATGAGGATCTTCAAGATGATGGAGTGGAGGAGGAAGAAGAAGAGGAAGGCTCTGATGTAGAAGAGCCTGAAGATCAGGATCAGGTGGGAAACCAGGTACAGGTTGCCAGGCTTAACCAGGCCAACTTGGACCTACATGGGAATGGAGGGGGCCAGCACCACTCCAGATCTCATAACCAAATTCTCCCAGGTAATAGAAGGGAGAGATCTCTGTCAAGGGATTCTCACCTTTCTAGTGCCTCAAGAGAATCTCAAAGAGGAATGACTTCCTCCCAGAGAAAAGAGCATAGGGCCAGGATGAGGGCTGTCCAACTCCAAATAGAAAGGGAAGAGGTAGCCTTGGCTCAAGCTAAACTTGCTTTAGCAAGAGAGAGAAAATTGTGTGGCTTAGATGCCACTGGTGGCAGCAAAGTTCCTAAAGAAAAAGACAGGGCCTATGACAATAGAAACCTGACAAAAATTGTGCCCCCCTACAAGGAAGGGGATGATATCCACAAATGGATGACTGCTCTTGAGAGGGCCTGCATGGTACAGCAGGTCCCTGAGGATCAGTGGGCAGCAATTTTATGGTACTCCTTTTCTGAGAAAGGGAGGGACAGTGTTAGACGGACCGGGAGGGTCGGCCGAGGTTACGGGGAGAGGTCTCCAGGGAGAGCCGTCTCCAACGACTGTACAGACAAGTAACTTCCCCCCCACAGACGGACACCACACAAGGTTGAAGGTTAACGAGACTTTATATGCAATTCTTAGGTTACGATGATGGATACAAGGAGGTCTGGACTCAGGGGTCCCCTCGGTTCTAGTCTCTGGCTTAGGAAAGGGGTAGCGGGACAGTCTTTGTTACCAATGAGTAGAAAATAGCTCTCAATCCTCGAGCTCGGCGTTCTAGATGATCGGGCCGCGGCGGAGCCAGGCAGGTCCCGAGATGGATGAAGGGAAACGACGGTCCGCGGCGGAGCCTGCAGGTCCCGGTGAAGATGGCGGTTACAACGGTCCGCGGCCACGCCAGCAGGTCCCGACGACGATGAAGGTGATGAAGGTTACGAAGGCTGTGGCAGCGCCAACAGGCAGGACGATGGTGCACAAGACAGAGCTACGGCAGCGCCAGTAGTCCGTCAAGGATGAGTTCCTCTTTACGTCTCTCGACTCCAAGATACAACTGCCTTCCTGCTCTGGAGCTGCCCCAGTTATAGGTCTGGCGTGCTTTGATGTCCGGACCCTCGCACTTGGAGGTCGGGAGGTCCGGGATGAGGGAGTCCAGACACCCAGCAGGGGGGTGGAGCCAGCGCCCGGGGAGGCGATGGGCGAGCGGCACTTGGCGGGGGAGAGCCATCGGCACCTCTTTCTCCCATTGACTTGCCAAGTAGCCCGCTCACCTCCTGGGTGGAGGGTGGTGCCGGAATGTCTGAGGCCGGGCTAGGCCCAGGGTTGAGGTCGATCGGGGGCCAGGCGGCCTCGTGGTGAAGTGTCCAAGATGGCGGCCCAGGCTGGGCGCGTGGGCCGGCAGTGGATCGGACCCACGATGTTAACGTGCTCGAGGGCAGGGGCCCTGAGAGGGCGGAGGACGTGCAATGGTGGTGTGTGGTACTTGCGTGACGGGACTCAGGCCAGGTTGGGCCGGGGGAGAGCGGTCCTTCATGTGGCCTGTCCAACATGCGTCCCCCCCAGCTGAAGGCGGGGAGAGTTACCCATCCTCTTGGGGACTCTCCTCGTCGAGGCGGAAAAACCGGGACAGGCCATCCGCGTTGGCGTGATCTGGCCCAGGCCGGTGTTCGACTGTGAAGTCCATACCTTGCAAGGAGATGGACCAACGTAGCAACTTTGGGTTTTCCCCCCGCATATGCATCAGCCACTGCAGGGGTCGGTGGTCGGTCTGCACCCGAAAGTGGGTGCCAAAAAGGTAGGGCCGGAGCTTCTTGAGGGCCCATACCACAGCGAAGGCTTCCCTCTCTATGGTGCTCCAGCGTTGCTCCCGTGGTAGGAGTCTCCGGCTGATGAAGGCCACCGGTTGATCAAGGCCTTCGGTGTTCACTTGAGACAGGACCGCCCCAATGCCCTGGTCGGAGGCGTCCGTCTGGACGACGAACTCCCGGCTGTAGTCTGGGGCCTGGAGCACAGGAGCGGAACACATGGCGGCCTTCAATTGTTCGAATGCAGTTTGACACTCTGGGGTCCAGTTGACTTTCTTGGGCTGATTCTTTGACGTGAGTTCTGTGAGGGGCCCCACTATGGTACCATAGTCTTTCACGAACCTTCGGTAATAGCCCGTGAGGCCCAGGAAGGCTCGTACCTCGGTTTGGGTGATGGGGGGCTGCCAGTCCTGGATGGCGGCAATTTTCAGCTGTAGAGGGGCCACTAGGCCGCTTCCCACCTGGTGTCCGAGGTAGGTTACAGACCCTTGCCCAATTTGACACTTGCTGGCCTTGATCGTGAGGCCAGCTCGCTGAAGGGCTTGCAGCACTGCTCGGAGGTGGTGGAGGTGCTCGGTCCAATGGTGGCTGTATACAGCGATGTCGTCTAGGTAGGCGGCGCTGAATCCTTCGAGCCCCGCCAGGACCTGATTGACGAGCCGTTGGAATGTTGCCGGGGCATTCTTCATGCCGAAGGGCATGACCGTGAAATGGTAATGGCCATCGGGGGTGGAGAAGGCAGAACGTTCTTGCGCTCGGGGTGTGAGGCCGATCTGCCAATAGCCTGCTGTCAGGTCGAAGATGCTGAGGTAGCGGGCAGCTCCCATTCGGTCGACCAGTTCATCTGCCCGGGGGATGGGATGTGCGTCTGTTCTGGTGACCGCATTCAAGCCCCGGTAGTCGACGCAGAACCGGAGTTCCGGTGTGGTGCCGGGGGCAGCTGCTTTGGGGACCAGTACGACAGGGCTGGCCCAGGGACTGTCTGAGGGCTCGATGACCCCGAGCGTGAGCATCTTGGCTACTTCTGCCTGGATGCAGGCCCGTACCCGATCTGGCACGCGGTAGGCCCGGTGGCGGATAGGGGGGCTGTCCCCGGTGTCCACATCGTGCACACACCAGGAAGTGACACCTGGGGTGAGGGAGAACAGGCTGGCGAACTGTGACAGGAGGGCTTGACACTCTTGGCGTTGTTCTCTGGTGAGGGTCTCCGAGAGTCGGACCCCATCCACGGAGCCGTCTTGCTCCTGAGTCCGTAGGAGGTCAGGGAGAGGCTCGGAGTCTTCTTCAACCCCATTGTCTGTGGCCATCAGGAGGCTGAGCTCTGTTCGTACAAAGTGGGGCTTTAGTCTGTTAGCGTGGAGGACCCGGAGAGGGTTCCGGGAGGATTCCATGTCGATGAGATAGGTGGCAGGACCCTTGCGCTCGATTACTTTGAAGGGCCCCGTCCATTTGTCTTGTAGAGCGCATGGCTCCGTGGGGGACATTACCCATACCTGTTGGCCAGGTTCGAATTCAATGGATGAGGCATTCTGGTCATACCATTTTTTCATGTCCTCCTGACTGGCCTCTAGGTTGGCTTTCGCTAGTTCTCTGAACCGCCGGGTCTGGTTGCGGAGGGTGAGGAGGTACCGGAAGACATCTGGAGGGTTCTTTAACGGAGGCATCTCCCAGCCCTCTTTGACTAGGCTGAGCGCCCCCCGCACTGGGTGCCCATATAGCAGTTCAAATGGGCTGAAGCCTAGGGATTTCTGAGGGACCTCTCGGTAGGCGAAGAGGAGGCACGGCAGCAGCACATCCCACTGGCGACGGAGGGGCTCTTCCAACCCCCCGATCATCCCCTTTAGCGTGCGGTTGAACCGCTCAACAAGTCCGTTCCCTTGGGGGTGATAGGGGGTCGTGAATCGGTAGGTGACCCCGCACTGCTGCCAGAGGGATTTCATGTATTTAGAGATAAAGTTCGTGCCTCTGTCGCTGACGACTTCTCGGGGGAAGCCCACACGGGAGAAGATCCCCATCAGAGCCCGGCCGACTACCGGGGCTGTCACAGTCCGCAGGGGAACAGCCTCAGGGTAGCGGCTGGCGTGGTCCACTAGCACCAGGATGAATCGATGGCCTTGTTTTGTGCGCGGGTCCAGGGGCCCCACAATGTCTATTCCGACCCTCTCAAATGGGGTAGTGACCACAGGGAAAGGTTGCAGGGGGGCCTTTAGTTTGCGGCCGCTCTTTCCACTGGCTTGGCACGTGGGGCAAGATCGGCAATGCTGGTGCACATCGTTCCTCATTTTTGGCCAGAAGAAGTGGGTCACTAGGCGACTGTAAGTTTTATCTTGTCCCAGGTGCCCTGCCAGGGGGACATCGTGGGCCAGGTTTAGCAGAAAGTCTCTAAAGCGGAGGGGCACCACTAATACTCTGTTGGCCCCCAGCTCGGCGATTCTTTGCTCGCTGTACAGCAGATCATTGTCCCAGTAGACCCAATGAGTTCCGGCGGTATCTCCTGCGCTCTGGGCGAGCGCTTGCTGGCGGAGTCCCTCGAGGGAGGGACAGGTCTTCTGTGTAGGAGAGTAGGGTCTGCTATCCTATGGTCACCCCAATTTTTGCTTTTTGCTTCACTGGTTTTCGACTTACTGAGGCTGTGGGCCTGCTAATCAGACCCCCAGCCTGCTGTTCTCTCTCTAAATTCATAATACATGTGCTATAGGTACATACCACAATTGGAAATGGACTCCTTGTCAGCCCCTGTACCATGCACTATAGGTGCCCAGGGCATAGGTGCCACCAAGGCCTACCAGGGGCTGAAGCATAGCTTTTGCCACCCCTGGCTGGTTCTTAAATTGACACAACTGGCTGATCACTCAGCTGGGGCAAGTGGGTGTAATCACCCCTTGCTTAGATATAGTATACCTATATCTAAACCTATATCTGGACACATATATAGCCTGTAAGCCACTCCTATGGAAGGCCTCATCAATCCTGGAGGCAGAGTGCGTGGTTTTATGTGAGATGGTGCTCTGGCGTGAGCTGAGCCTGTCTGCAGCTGTCGGGAACAACTCCCTAAGCTGATCCGGGATAATGCCATACCATATACTCTTAAGCGCATTATAATCCTCGCGGTTATATAGCAACTTTGGTTTGGCTTTATCAAAACATGTCGTGTAAGGTGTCATACGAATTGGAATACTATCCCCTCGCCAGTTCTGGCGACGGGGATAGCATTCCACCCTTCTAGAGGGAGAAGACATGTTACTTTACTGAAACGCGGTTGATTTAAAATGAGCCTCAGATCCACAAAATGGATGCCCCTGCCACAGACACGGGTCTGACCTCCTGCTGCTGACCGAAACCCGGCAGAGGAGGCCTGGACAAAGAGTTTCCTGTCACAGGGCGGTGTCAAACCACCCCAGACAGGAGATAGTGGATTGGAGTAGGGAGGTTTCAATGAAACCAGACACTGCCTGGGGAGCACAAGGCTGCCCCTTGCAGGATCCGGCCAAACCGGTTCTGGGGCCTCCCAGCCCCTGTCCCAGCGCGGCCAGGATCAAAGGAGAGGGGTGTAACCACCCCCTTCCTGGGTCCCACCCATAGGAGGGGACCTAGCAGGATGTCCAACCCCCTAGATTCGAATAAGAGGGGGAGCAGTCCCAACGGACCTCAGATCATCCTGAAGAAACATAAGAAACGAAATCTGGACCCTTCGACTTTCTACACGACGTGAGAAGACTGAAGAATCTCCCTTGTGGTCAAGGAGTGACCACCCTGTGCAAACAGGCACCATCCAGCCCTCGACCCTTGCTTTGTTGCAGTTCCCGCCGGAACTCGAGCGACAGAGATCGACGAGATCAAGCTTGCCTGCCTTCTACCTGCCCGATCCACAGTCCCTGCAGAGCTGAGACCCGTGGAGGCGACCGGAAGCGTGGGGCACGCCATCTTGAAAAGGCCACGAGACGCTGACCGTGCGGCCCACGAGTGACCCTCGAAGCTGTACACCGGGGTTTGAGAAGCCCCAGCCCCGAGCTCCACTTGCACCAAAGCTCACCCCTCCACACTCGCTGAGTGCTGCGTGGGGCCCTTCTGCTTGTGTGCGCTCGACGCGTTGGCCCGGTCACTTGCCAGCTGGCTTGTGGCCCCTGTGCCGACGAACTTCGAAATACGACTTGCTTTTCTGGTTGCTCCAGATCTGCACAGCTCCTGTGAAAAGGAGCACCCACTCTGACCCTCCTGGTTCGAGTGATAAGCAATCTCCCGGTTCCGCGTGGATTGCTTTTGCCAAGTGCTGTTTGCTACAATCTTCAAGCCGACGGTGCTGACGGCGAGAGCCTACGTGGGACAGATCGTGACCCGCTCCTGGACATCGCAGATGCCCCAGAGCCCACGTGACAGCGGAGAGAAGCCTATCGACAACCGCCTGATTGCGCCCGACATTGCCTGGTTCCGTCCTGGTTCCACCCTGGTCACTGCTGAGTGACCCAGACTCTGTCCCCTCTGCTTTCAGGTACTTTTCTACATCGATCCACCCTTGGATCGCACCGGACACTTCTGCTTCACAGCGTCTGCAGCTGCAACAGCTCCAAGCACCCAGAATCTGCGTGACAGAACCCGACGCCACTTCGACCCTGTGCACCCACGGCCTGTGGGTGAGGTAACTTTGCAACGCCGGTGTCTTTACACTGGTACACACCTCTAGGGTCTGTGTCTAAAGTTTTGTGTTCCTAGGTTCAGCGGAAGTATCTTTTTATTCACTTTAACTGACTTTTACGCACCATTGACAGTGCATTGGTGCGCGCTGCACTTTCCGTGCTGCATCCGTCTCCTGTGGGCTACTCCCGACTTCTTCATTGCTTGTCCTGACTGCTCCCAGCGAATCTCTAGGCCCTAGGCCTAACCATTGTTCGTAAAGTGTTACTTATACCACTTTTTTGATATATGGTCTGAGTGGCCCCCCGCCCTCAGCCATAATTGTGCCAACTTTCTATGTGTAACAGTGCTTTTGATTTAACGCTTGTGCCCCTTTCCTCATAAAGAGTACTGGGGAGAAATTTAGTAATAAATACATATATTTTTATAATATATACTTGTGTGGTGTCCTTTCATTTGATTACAGGATTGTATGTGGTAAAACAAGCTCGCTTAACACGACCTCTTAAGTTAAGCCTTTAAGGCTGCTTAGTCCATGCTACCACTAGGATAGCTTGTCTACAAGGTTGACTTACAACCTGACATCTTTGGGGTTTGTTTGGACTGATAACCAGTGGTTCCAGAATTGGAAACACTACCTATCAGGCCAACTTCTCACATTGGTGTGCAGCGGTGCGGATTTGAGCTTGCTGTTTGTTTTACCATTGCAATCTTTATCAAATTGAAAGATCACATCAAGTACCTCTAGGTACATATAAATCAAAAGCTTAGCATATTAAGTTCTACTGAACTTAGTAGTTGTAGATTAAAGGGATTAGCACACCCTGACTACAACTCACTAGCAAGGTACAGTAGGAAACCACTTAGTGTAGGTAAGTGCACCACTTACACCTCACTAGCAGTCATGTCTGATACAGGTAGAGCCTCAGGCTCTGCTCCTGTAGAAGTTGATCCTATAGGGACAACATCCAGATATGACAACCTTAGCCACAAAGACCTGAGTGCCTTGTGCACAGCGAGGGGGCTAAAAAAGGGCAGAGGCCCTACCATTCCTTCCCTAGTAGCTCTCCTAGAAAAGGATGACCTAGATAAGGTGAGCCAGACTCCCTTAGAAACAGAGGAAGGGATAAACTCCCCTGAGAATGAGGATCTTCAAGAAGAAGTAGAGGAGGAGGAGGAAGACCCAGAGGAAGGCTCTGATTTAGATGAGCCTGAAGATCAGGATCAGGTGGGAAACCAGGTACAGGTTGCCAGGCTTAACCAGGCCAACTTGGACCTACATGGGAATGGAGAGGGCCAGCACCACTCCAGATCTCATAACCAAATTCTCCCAGGTAATAGGAGGGTGAGATCTCTATCAAGGGATTCTCATCTTTCTAGTGCCTCAAGAGAATCTCAAAGAGGAATGACTTCCTCCCAGAGAAAAGAGCATAGGGCCAGAATGAGGGCTGTCCAACTCCAGATAGAGAGGGAGGAGGTAGCTCTGGCTCAAGCTAAACTTACCTTAGCTCAAGCTAAACTTACCTTGGCTAGGGAACAGAAATTAAGTGGCTTAGATGCCACTGGTGGCAGCAAAGTTCCTAAAGAAAAAGACAGGGCCTATGACAATAGAAACCTGACAAAAATTGTGCCCCCCTACAAGGAAGGGGATGATATCCACAAATGGATGACTGCTCTTGAGAGGGCCTGCATGGTACAGCAGGTCCCTGAGGATCAGTGGGCAGCAATTTTATGGTACTCCTTTTCTGAGAAAGGGAGGGACAGGCTCCTCACTGTTAGACCTGAGGATGCCAAAAACTACTCTGTTCTGAAGAGTGCTCTTATTGAAGGGTTTGGCCTAACCACTGAGCAATACAGGTTGTTGTTCAGAGACACCCAAAAAGCACAGACTCAGGACTGGACTGATTTTGTAGATTGTGCCACTAAGGCTCTGGAGGGTTGGCTGCAGGGAAGTAAAGTTTCAGACTATACAGGATTGTACAATCTTATGATGAGAGAACAGATCCTTAATAACTGTCAGAACCAGCTGTTGCATCAATACCTTGTTGACTCTGATTTGACCTCTCCCCAAGAATTGGGAAAGAAGGCAGACAAATGGGTCAGAACAAGGATTAAGCAGAAAAACCAGAACCAAGGTGACCAGAAGAAAACAGACCAGAAGGGTGGGAATCAGAAAGATAAAGAAAAGGACCAGAAGTCTTCAGGCCCCCAAACTAGCAATAAGGAGGGGGGTTCCCAAAATGGAAACAAGAAAAAGAAGAATGATGGCCCAAAGAAACCTTGGTGTAATACCTGCAAATCAGTTTCACACTGGGGCAGTGAATGCACTAAGAAAAATCCAGTCCCCACCACTGCAGCTCCTAAAGCAACTGCACCCCCTAGTACAGTCAGCAGTGGTGGTACACAGCCAAAGGGTTTAGTAGGGTTGACCCTGGGTACTGAGGTGGAATCTGGCCTAGTCAGAATCCCCACACAGGCAGTTCTCCTATATGATGTGGACATATCTTTGCCCACTGCAGTAAGCCCCAGTAACCTGGGCAAATATAGGCAGACTCCCTTAATTAATGAGAAACTGGCTCAGGCCTACAGGGACACTTGTGCCAGTGTCACAATGGTGGCACCTGGCTTTGTGGACCCTGGACAAATTGTACTAGGTGAAAGTTACCTAGTGACCAATGCAAGCAACTCCACTACTT
The DNA here is from genome assembly GCF_964263255.1 of Lissotriton vulgaris. Classification (NCBI taxonomy): domain Eukaryota; kingdom Metazoa; phylum Chordata; class Amphibia; order Caudata; family Salamandridae; genus Lissotriton; species Lissotriton vulgaris. Next base: position 56,847 of record NW_028248387.1, on the reverse strand, counting down.
CCCATAGTGTGGCTGTTGTGAACTTCTCCTGGGGAGGGGTAGATGGCCTAAAGAAAGTTGTTGTGAGTGCAGACCTCCCAGTAGACTGTCTGTTAGGCAATGATCTTGAAAGCTCAGTTTGGTCAGAAGTGGAGTACAGGACTCATGCAGAAATGCTAGGGATTTCAGCTCATGTCCTTGCAGTGACAAGGTCTCAGGCTAAGAAGTGCCTTCCTGAACCAGTGGTGGATCTTGAAACAATAGACCAACCACAACCCAAGAGAAGGAGCAATAGGGTTAAGGCTGTGCCTTCCCACTTGCCCCAGGTTGAGGATCAGGTTTCACAGGAAACTGATTCTGCAGTCCAAGAGGAGACTGTCTCTGAGGAGCTTGAACCTGATCAGGTTGAGTTTCTGGGGACAGGGGGACCCTCAAGGGCAGACCTGGGGCAGGCTCAATTAGATTGCCCTTCACTTGAACCCCTCAGACAGCAAGCTGCTGCTGAGGCTGCAGGGAATGCTCAAGGTACCCATAAGGTGTATTGGGATGAAGGACTCCTTTATTCAGAGGCTAGAGACCCCAAGCCTGGCACCACCAGGAGGTTGGTTATACCTTTGAAGTTTAGGGGCTTCCTTCTTACCTTGGCCCATGATATTCCCCTTGCAGGACACTTAGGCCAGAATAAGACTTGGGACAGGCTTGTTCCACACTTTCACTGGCCTCACATGTCAGAAAATGTCAAGGAGTTTTGTCGCTCCTGTGTCACTTGCCAAGCCAGTGGTAAGTCAGGTGGCACAACAAAGGCCCCCCTGATACCACTACCTGTGGTGGGGGTACCCTTTGAAAGAGTTGGAATAGACATTGTGGGTCCCATGGATCCTCAAACAGCATCTGGGCACAGATTTATACTGGTGGTAGTGGATCATGCCACCAGGTACCCAGAAGCAATTCCCCTGAGGACCACCACAGCTCCTGTGGTGGCAAAAGCCCTCATTGCAGTTTTCTCAAGAGTGGGCTTTCCAAAGGAGGTTCTTTCAGACAGAGGTACCAACTTCATGTCTGGATACTTAAAAGCAATGTGGAAAGAGTGTGGAGTAAACTATAAGTTTACCACACCCTACCATCCACAGTGCAATGGGCTTGTGGAAAGGTTCAACAAGACCCTAAAGGGAATGATAAAAGGGTTACCAGAGAAGCTTAGGCGGAAATGGGACATCCTTTTACCCTGCTTGCTCTTTGCTTACAGAGAGGTCCCACAGAAGGGGGTTGGCTACAGCCCTTTTGAACTTTTGTTTGGCCACCCTGTAAGAGGTCCATTGAGTTTGGTGAAGGAAGGATGGGAGTTACCTCTCAAAAAGCCTAAACTAGACATTGTGGATTATGTACTTGGTCTCCGCTCCAGGATGGCTGAATACATGGAGAGAGCATCCAAAAACCTGGAGGCCAGTCAGGAATTACAGAAAGCCTGGCATGACCAAAAGGCTGTTCTGGTTGAGTACCAGCCAGGGCAGAAGGTGTGGGTGTTGGACCCAGTGGGGCCAGCAGCTCTCCAGGACCAATGGACTGGACCCTACCCTATCATTGAAAAGAAGGGAGAAGTCACCTACCTGGTTGACTTTGGCACCCCTAGGAGCCCCCACAGGGTGCTCCATGTCAATCGTTTGAAAGCATTTGTTGACAGGGAGGACATGAGTCTCCTCATGGCCACAGATGGGGAACAGGAGGAAGAGAGTGACCCTCTCCCAGACCTGCTTTCCCAGAACCCTGATGATGGTTCAGTTGATGGAGTAGCCTTGGCAGGCAGCCTCACTGAGCAGCAACAGGTGGACTGCAAACAGGTGTTGCAGGCCCACAGACAATTGTTTTCACTCACACCCAGTCAGACTAACTGGTGCACCCATGAGGTGGATACTGGTGACAATCTGCCTGTGAAGAATAAAATCTACAGGCAACCTGACCATGTCAGGGATTGTATAAAGGCTGAGGTGCAAAAGATGTTGGAGCTTGGAGTGATTGAGCCATCAGAGAGCCCATGGGCTAGCCCAGTGGTCCTTGTGCCAAAACCTCATACCAAAGATGGGAAGAGAGAAATGAGGTTTTGTGTGGACTACATAGGTCTCAATGCTGTCACTAGGACAGATGCTCATCCCATTCCAAGAGCAGATGAGCTCATTGATAAATTGGCTTCTGCCAAGTTTCTGAGCACATTTGATTTGACAGCTGGCTACTGGCAAATCAGACTAGCTGAGGAGTCAAAAGCCAAAACAGCATTCTCTACCCCTAGTGGACATTATCAGTTTGTGGTAATGCCCTTTGGTTTGAAGAATGCACCTGCCACTTTCCAAAGGTTGGTGAACCAAGTCCTTGCTGGGTTGGATGACTTTTGCGCAGCATATCTAGATGATATTGCTGTCTTTAGCTCCACCTGGGAGGATCACCTGATCCACCTGAAGAAGGTTCTGGAGGCCCTGCAAAAGGCAGGCCTGACTATCAAGGCTACTAAGTGCCAGATAGGGCAGAGCAAGGTTGTGTACTTGGGCCACCTAGTAGGTGGGGGTCAAGTTCAACCACTGGAGAGCAAGATCCAGACCATACAGGACTGGACTCCTCCAACTACCCAGACACAAGTCAGAGCCTTCTTGGGCCTGACTGGGTATTACAGAAAATTTGTAAAGAACTATGGGTCCATTGTGACACCATTGAATGACTTGACATCCAAGAAGATGCCCAAAAAGGTTCAGTGGACAGTTAGCTGTCAAAAGGCATTTGATGACCTGAAGAAGGCCATGTGCTCTGCACCTATCCTGAAGAGTCCTGACTACTCCAAACAGTTCATTGTACAGACAGATGCTTCTGAGTTGGGGGTGGGAGCTGTGCTTTCACAACTTAATCAAGATGGTCAAGACCAGCCCATTGCTTTTATTAGCAGAAGGCTGACCCCCAGGGAGAAACGTTGGTCAGCTATTGAGAGGGAGGCCTTTGCTGTGGTTTGGGCCCTGAAGAAGTTGAGGCCATACTTGTTTGGTACTCACTTCCTAATTCAGACAGACCATAAGCCCCTCTTGTGGCTAAATCAGATGAAGGGTGAAAATCCCAAACTGCTCAGGTGGTCCATTTCCCTACAGGGGATGGACTTTACAGTGGAGCACCGCCCAGGGACTGACCATGGTAATGCAGATGGTCTCTCCAGGTACTTCCACTTAGAACATGAAGACTTATCTGGTCAAGGTTAAGTTTAATGTCCCTGCGTTTGGGGGGGGGTTATGTAGGAGAGTAGGGTCTGCTATCCTATGGTCACCCCAATTTTTGCTTTTTGCTTCACTGGTTTTCGACTTACTGAGGCTGTGGGCCTGCTAATCAGACCCCCAGCCTGCTGTTCTCTCTCTAAATTCATAATACATGTGCTATAGGTACATACCACAATTGGAAATGGACTCCTTGTCAGCCCCTGTACCATGCACTATAGGTGCCCAGGGCATAGGTGCCACCAAGGCCTACCAGGGGCTGAAGCATAGCTTTTGCCACCCCTGGCTGGTTCTTAAATTGACACAACTGGCTGATCACTCAGCTGGGGCAAGTGGGTGTAATCACCCCTTGCTTAGATATAGTATACCTATATCTAAACCTATATCTGGACACATATATAGCCTGTAAGCCACTCCTATGGAAGGCCTCATCAATCCTGGAGGCAGAGTGCGTGGTTTTATGTGGGATGGTGCTCTGGCGTGAGCTGAGCCTGTCTGCAGCTGTCGGGAACAACTCCCTAAGCTGATCCGGGATAATGCCATACCATATACTCTTAAGCGCATTATAATCCTCGCGGTTATATAGCAACTTTGGTTTGGCTTTATCAAAACATGTCGTGTAAGGTGTCATACGAATTGGAATACTATCCCCTCGCCAGTTCTGGCGACGGGGATAGCATTCCACCCTTCTAGAGGGAGAAGACATGTTACTTTACTGAAACGCGGTTGATTTAAAATGAGCCTCAGATCCACAAAATGGATGCCCCTGCCACAGACACGGGTCTGACCTCCTGCTGCTGACCGAAACCCGGCAGAGGAGGCCTGGACAAAGAGTTTCCTGTCACAGGGCGGTGTCAAACCACCCCAGACAGGAGATAGTGGATTGGAGTAGGGAGGTTTCAATGAAACCAGACACTGCCTGGGGAGCACAAGGCTGCCCCTTGCAGGATCCGGCCAAACCGGTTCTGGGGCCTCCCAGCCCCTGTCCCAGCGCGGCCAGGATCAAAGGAGAGGGGTGTAACCACCCCCTTCCTGGGTCCCACCCATAGGAGGGGACCTAGCAGGATGTCCAACCCCCTAGATTCGAATAAGAGGGGGAGCAGTCCCAACGGACCTCAGATCATCCTGAAGAAACATAAGAAACGAAATCTGGACCCTTCGACTTTCTACACGACGTGAGAAGACTGAAGAATCTCCCTTGTGGTCAAGGAGTGACCACCCTGTGCAAACAGGCACCATCCAGCCCTCGACCCTTGCTTTGTTGCAGTTCCCGCCGGAACTCGAGCGACAGAGATCGACGAGATCAAGCTTGCCTGCCTTCTACCTGCCCGATCCACAGTCCCTGCAGAGCTGAGACCCGTGGAGGCGACCGGAAGCGTGGGGCACGCCATCTTGAAAAGGCCACGAGACGCTGACCGTGCGGCCCACGAGTGACCCTCGAAGCTGTACACCGGGGTTTGAGAAGCCCCAGCCCCGAGCTCCACTTGCACCAAAGCTCACCCCTCCACACTCGCTGAGTGCTGCGTGGGGCCCTTCTGCTTGTGTGCGCTCGACGCGTTGGCCCGGTCACTTGCCAGCTGGCTTGTGGCCCCTGTGCCGACGAACTTCGAAATACGACTTGCTTTTCTGGTTGCTCCAGATCTGCACCAGCTCCTGTGAAAAGGAGCACCCACTCTGACCCTCCTGGTTCGAGTGATAAGCAATCTCCCGGTTCCGCGTGGATTGCTTTTGCCAAGTGCTGTTTGCTACAATCTTCAAGCCGACGGTGCTGACGGCGAGAGCCTACGTGGGACAGATCGTGACCCGCTCCTGGACGTCGCAGATGCCCCAGAGCCCACGTGACAGCGGAGAGAAGCCTATCGACAACCGCCTGATTGCGCCCGACATTGCCTGGTTCCGTCCTGGTTCCACCCTGGTCACTGCTGAGTGACCCAGACTCTGTCCCCTCTGCTTTCAGGTACTTTTCTACATCGATCCACCCTTGGATCGCACCGGACACTTCTGCTTCACAGCGTCTGCAGCTGCAACAGCTCCAAGCACCCAGAATCTGCGTGACAGAACCCGACGCCACTTCGACCCTGTGCACCCACGGCCTGTGGGTGAGGTAACTTTGCAACGCCGGTGTCTTTACACTGGTACACACCTCTAGGGTCTGTGTCTAAAGTTTTGTGTTCCTAGGTTCAGCGGAAGTATCTTTTTATTCACTTTAACTGACTTTTACGCACCATTGACAGTGCATTGGTGCGCGCTGCACTTTCCGTGCTGCATCCGTCTCCTGTGGGCTACTCCCGACTTCTTCATTGCTTGTCCTGACTGCTCCCAGCGAATCTCTAGGCCCTAGGCCTAACCATTGTTCGTAAAGTGTTACTTATACCACTTTTTTGATATATGGTCTGAGTGGCCCCCCGCCCTCAGCCATAATTGTGCCAACTTTCTATGTGTAACAGTGCTTTTGATTTAACGCTTGTGCCCCTTTCCTCATAAAGAGTACTGGGGAGAAATTTAGTAATAAATACATATATTTTTATAATATATACTTGTGTGGTGTCCTTTCATTTGATTACAGGATTGTATGTGGTAAAACAAGCTCGCTTAACACGACCTCTTAAGTTAAGCCTTTAAGGCTGCTTAGTCCATGCTACCACTAGGATAGCTTGTCTACAAGGTTGACTTACAACCTGACATCTTTGGGGTTTGTTTGGACTGATAACCAGTGGTTCCAGAATTGGAAACACTACCTATCAGGCCAACTTCTCACATTCTGTTCTTGGCGAAATTGTTCTTGCGTGGGCCCCCCCTCTTGAGGCCACTGGTCGAGGTTAGCGAGGTCGGAGGGTTGAGCTGGTTCGGAGGGGATGTCAAGGTCGGTGGTTTCGGCTGGGGCGACCGGAGGCGGTGGCGCCGGCCATTCGGGTTCTTCTGGGCGGTGGTTGGCACGGGCGGCCATGGACCGGGTGGTGACGCACGCCCAGTCTGGGACGCCTAACATCCCCAAGTGTTCTTTTCGCTCCACGGCTGCCCACGGGGAGCTTTCAAGGTCATTTCCAAGGAGGCAGTCTACGGGGGCGTCGTCTCGGACTGTTACTTTCAACATGCCGGAGACCCCTCCCCATTCGAAGGGGACGCAGGCCATCCGACACAAACTTTCCGAGTTATCGGCTGATCGTACAGGGCAGAGAATGTTCGGTAGATACTGTTCTGGGGCCACCAGGTGACAGCGGACGGCTGTTACACTGGCCCCGGTGTCACGAAGGGCTTCGGCCTGGCGTCCATTGATGCTCACCCATTGGCTGTACTTCTGGGTGTTAGCGGGTAGGGGGACCCGCGGGACCATGTCTTTCCCCCCTAAGCAGGCTAGAGCCATGGCGGCTGGCTCCCACTCTTGATGCTCTTGTTCGTATTCTTCCTGCTCCTCAGGGATCTGCTCTTCCCCTAGGGCTGCAGCGGCCACTTGGCGGGGTCTTGGGCTCTGGTACTGCGGGCAGTTTGGGTCGTTCGCATAGTGGCCGACTCGTTGACATCGGTGACACGTGACATTGGCTCTGTACCCCGGTCGCGCTGGGGTGCTGCCCCGGTTGGCCGGGGGGGTGGTGCTGGTAGCGGGGGCGACCGGGGCGTTGTCTCTTCCTCGCCCTTGGCCCCCTCCTCCTCCTCTGGGTCGGTGCTGACCATTGTTGTTCCGGTTCTGTTCGTAGGACCCATTCCGGCCCACTCTGGTGATCTCCCACCGGTCAGCTTCGGCTGCGAGCTGCCGGGGATCTGTTAACTTGCTGTCGAGGAGGTGCTGGCGGAGTTCAATGAAGCAATTGTTCGACAGATGCTCCCATACCATCAGATTAAACAGTTGCTCGTAGGTCGTGACGTTGCTTCCTCTGATCCAGCCCTCGAAGGCTCGGCTAAAGTATGTTACATAGTCCACCCAAGTTGTACCCGGGATGCGGGTGCAGTCTCGGAACCTCTGACGGTACATCTCGGGTGTGAGGCCATAGCGGGTGAGGAGTGCCGCTTTCATATGGTTGTAGGAGGTCATCTGGTGGTCCGGGAGCTGTAGCAGGGTGTCGCGGCCCTCATTGAGGAATCTTCCCCATAGACCGGCTCCCCAGTCGCTTCTATCGATCCGGTGTGCAGTCATAGCGATTTCATAGGCCTTAAACCATTGCTGGATGTCGTCCTCTCGGAAATATTCTCGGACAACATCCTTGGGGATGTGTACCTTTTTCTCTGTGGCCCCTGAGGTGGGGGGTCGCTCGGTCACCCCTGCTTCTTTATTCTGCTTGCGCAGGTTGATCTCGGCTAGGTTCCGTTCGTGTTCGTACGCTAGTTTCTTTTCTTCGAGCTCCCTTTGTCTCTGTTTCTCCTCTCTTTCTTCTCGGAGACGCAGGTGCTCTAAGTTGATTTTTTGTTCGGCCAACTTCAGTTCAACGTCCATTTTGAGTCGGGCCATTTCCAGCTCGTGTAGTCGGGTTCTTTCTCTTTCCTGGATCTCGTCTTGCGAGAGACCCGTTCTTTGTCCTTCAGGGGCCGTGGTCGTTTTTTCTGCGGGGCTTTGATCGGGGGTTCCGGCAGCCCCGGTCTCTGCCCAAGATTCTAGGGCATGCTTAAAATCGTCCTTGGTACTTAGTCCGGTGGTAGCGATACCCAGTTCGATGCAGAATTGTTTTAGTTCACGATGGTTGTACTCCTCCAATTTCTCCATTTGGAATTTCTCGGTTGATCCGCTTTCTTTAGTGGTCATTGTGATTTCGTCGTGGGGTGAGCTACTCTCTGTACGTTTATGCGGTGATTCGGATCGCGCCGCTGGCCACCAATGTTAGACGGACCGGGAGGGTCGGCCGAGGTTACGGGGAGAGGTCTCCAGGGAGAGCCGTCTCCAACGACTGTACAGACAAGTAACTTCCCCCCCACAGACGGACACCACACAAGGTTGAAGGTTAACAAGACTTTATATGCAATTCTTAGGTTACGATGATGGATACAAGGAGGTCTGGACTCAGGGGTCCCCTCGGTTCTAGTCTCTGGCTTAGGAAAGGGGTAGCGGGACAGTCTTTGTTACCAATGAGTAGAAAATAGCTCTCAATCCTCGAGCTCGGCGTTCTAGATGATCGGGCCGCGGCGGAGCCAGGCAGGTCCCGAGATGGATGAAGGGAAACGACGGTCCGCGGCGGAGCCTGCAGGTCCCGGTGAAGATGGCGGTTACAACGGTCCGCGGCCACGCCAGCAGGTCCCGACGACGATGAAGGTGATGAAGGTTACGAAGGCTGTGGCAGCGCCAACAGGCAGGACGATGGTGCACAAGACAGAGCTACGGCAGCGCCAGTAGTCCGTCAAGGATGAGTTCCTCTTTACGTCTCTCGACTCCAAGATACAACTGCCTTCCTGCTCTGGAGCTGCCCCAGTTATAGGTCTGGCGTGCTTTGATGTCCGGACCCTCGCACTTGGAGGTCGGGAGGTCCGGGATGAGGGAGTCCAGACACCCAGCAGGGGGGTGGAGCCAGCGCCCGGGGAGGCGATGGGCGAGCGGCACTTGGCGGGGGAGAGCCATCGGCACCTCTTTCTCCCATTGACTTGCCAAGTAGCCCGCTCACCTCCTGGGTGGAGGGTGGTGCCGGAATGTCTGAGGCCGGGCTAGGCCCAGGGTTGAGGTCGATCGGGGCCAGGCGGCCTCGTGGTGAAGTGTCCAAGATGGCGGCCCAGGCTGGGCGCGTGGGCCGGCAGTGGATCGGACCCACGATGTTAACGTGCTCGAGGGCAGGGGCCCTGAGAGGGCGGAGGACGTGCAATGGTGGTGTGTGGTACTTGCGTGACGGGACTCAGGCCAGGTTGGGCCGGGGGAGAGCGGTCCTTCATGTGGCCTGTCCAACAGACAGGCTCCTCACTGTTAGACCTGAGGATGCCAAAAACTACTCTGTTCTGAAGAGTGCTCTTATTGAAGGGTTTGGCCTAACCACTGAGCAATACAGGTTGTTGTTCAGAGACACCCAAAAAGCACAGACTCAGGACTGGACTGATTTTGTAGATTGTGCCACTAAGGCTCTGGAGGGTTGGCTGCAGGAAAGTAAAGTTTCAGACTATACAGGATTGTACAATCTTATGATGAGAGAACAGATCCTTAATAACTGTCAGAACCAGCTGTTGCATCAATACCTTGTTGACTCTGATTTGACCTCTCCCCAAGAATTGGGAAAGAAGGCAGACAAATGGGTCAGAACAAGGATTAAGCAGAAAAACCAGAACCAAGGTGACCAGAAGAAAACAGACCAGAAGGGTGGGAATCAGAAAGATAAAGAAAAGGACCAGAAGTCTTCAGGCCCCCAAACTAGCAATAAGGAGGGGGGTTCCCAAAATGGAAACAAGAAAAAGAAGAACGATGGCCCAAAGAAACCTTGGTGTAATACCTGCAAATCAGTTTCACACTGGGGCAGTGAATGCACTAAGAAAAATCCAGTCCCCACCACTGCAGCTCCTAAAGCAACTGCACCCCCTAGTACAGTCAGCAGTGGTGGTACACAGCCAAAGGGTTTAGTAGGGTTGACCCTGGGTACTGAGGTGGAATCTGGCCTAGTCAGAATCCCCACACAGGCAGTTCTCCTATATGATGTGGACATATCTTTGCCCACTGCAGTAAGCCCCAGTAACCTGGGCAAATATAGGCAGACTCCCTTAATTAATGAGAAACTGGCTCAGGCCTACAGGGACACTTGTGCCAGTGTCACAATGGTGGCACCTGGCTTTGTGGACCCTGGACAAATTGTACTAGGTGAAAGTTACCTAGTGACCAATGCAAGCAACTCCACTACTTCCCATAGTGTGGCTGTTGTGAACTTCTCCTGGGGAGGGGTAGATGGCCTAAAGAAAGTTGTTGTGAGTGCAGACCTCCCAGTAGACTGTCTGTTAGGCAATGATCTTGAAAGCTCAGTTTGGTCAGAAGTGGAGTACAGGACTCATGCAGAAATGCTAGGGATTTCAGCTCATGTCCTTGCAGTGACAAGGTCTCAGGCTAAGAAGTGCCTTCCTGAACCAGTGGTGGATCTTGAAACAATAGACCAACCACAACCCAAGAGAAGGAGCAAGAGGGTTAAGGCTGTGCCTTCCCACTTGCCCCAGGTTGAGGATCAGGTTTCACAGGAAACTGATTCTGCAGTCCAAGAGGAGACTGTCTCAGAGGAGCTTGAACCTGATCAGGTTGAGTTTCTGGGGACAGGGGGACCCTCAAGGGCAGACCTGGGGCAGGCCCAATTAGATTGCCCTTCCCTTGAACCCCTCAGACAGCAAGCTGCTGCTGAGGCTGCAGGGAATGCTCAAGGTACCCATAAAGTGTATTGGGATGAAGGACTCCTTTATTCAGAGGCTAGAGACCCCAAGCCTGGCACAACCAGGAGGTTGGTTATACCTTTGAAGTTTAGGGGCTTCCTTCTTACCTTGGCCCATGATATTCCCCTTGCAGGACACTTAGGCCAGAATAAGACTTGGGACAGGCTTGTTCCACACTTTCACTGGCCTCACATGTCAGAAAATGTCAAGGAGTTTTGTCGCTCCTGTGTCACTTGCCAAGCCAGTGGTAAGTCAGGTGGCACAACAAAGGCCCCCCTGATACCACTACCTGTGGTGGGGGTACCCTTTGAAAGAGTTGGAATAGACATTGTGGGTCCCATGGATCCTCAAACAGCATCTGGGCACAGATTTATACTGGTGGTAGTGGATCATGCCACCAGGTACCCAGAAGCAATTCCCCTGAGGACCACCACAGCTCCTGTGGTGGCAAAAGCCCTCATTGCAGTTTTCTCAAGAGTGGGCTTTCCAAAGGAGGTTCTTTCAGACAGAGGTACCAACTTCATGTCTGGATACTTAAAAGCAATGTGGAAAGAGTGTGGAGTAAACTATAAGTTTACCACACCCTACCATCCACAGTGCAATGGGCTTGTGGAAAGGTTCAACAAGACCCTAAAGGGAATGATAAAAGGGTTACCAGAGAAGCTTAGGCGGTAATGGGACATCCTTTTACCCTGCTTGCTCTTTGCTTACAGAGAGGTCCCACAGAAGGGGGTTGGCTACAGCCCTTTTGAACTTTTGTTTGGCCACCCTGTAAGAGGTCCATTGAGTTTGGTGAAGGAAGGATGGGAGTTACCTCTCAAAAAGCCTAAACTAGACATTGTGGATTATGTACTTGGTCTCCGCTCCAGGATGGCTGAATACATGGAGAGAGCATCCAAAAACCTTGAGGCCAGTCAGGAATTACAGAAAGCCTGGCATGACCTAAAGGCTGTTCTGGTTGAGTACCAGCCAGGGCAGAAGGTGTGGGTGTTGGACCCAGTGGGGCCAGCAGCTCTCCAGGACCAATGGACTGGACCCTACCCTATCCTTGAAAAGAAGGGAGAAGTCACCTACCTGGTTGACTTTGGCACCCCTAGGAGCCCCCACAGGGTGCTCCATGTCAATCGTTTGAAAGCATTTGTTGACAGGGAGGACATGAGTCTCCTCGTGGCCACAGATGGGGAACAGGAGGAAGAGAGTGACCCTCTCCCAGACCTGCTTTCCCAGAACCCTGATGATGGTTCAGTTGATGGAGTAGCCTTGGCAGGCAGCCTCACTGAGCAGCAACAGGTGGACTGCAGACAGGTGTTGCAGGCCCACAGACAATTGTTTTCACTCACACCCAGTCAGACTAACTGGTGCACCCATGAGGTGGATACTGGTGACAATCTGCCTGTGAAGAATAAGATCTACAGGCAACCTGACCATGTCAGGGATTGTATAAAGGCTGAGGTGCAAAAGATGTTGGAGCTTGGAGTGATTGAGCCATCAGAGAGCCCATGGGCTAGCCCAGTGGTCCTTGTGCCAAAACCTCATACCAAAGATGGGAAGAGAGAAATGAGGTTTTGTGTGGACTACAGAGGTCTCAATGCTGTCACTAGGACAGATGCTCATCCCATTCCAAGAGCAGATGAGCTCATTGATAAATTGGCTTCTGCCAAGTTTCTGAGCACATTTGATTTGACAGCTGGCTACTGGCAAATCAGACTAGCTGAGGAGTCAAAAGCCAAAACAGCATTCTCTACCCCTAGTGGGCATTATCAGTTTGTGGTAATGCCCTTTGGTTTGAAGAATGCACCTGCCACTTTCCAAAGGTTGGTGAACCAAGTCCTTGCTGGGTTGGATGACTTTTGCGCAGCATATCTAGATGATATTGCTGTCTTTAGCTCCACCTGGGAGGATCACCTGATCCACCTGAAGAAGGTTCTGGAGGCCCTGCAAAAGGCAGGCCTGACTATCAAGGCTACTAAGTGCCAGATAGGGCAGAGCAAGGTTGTGTACTTGGGCCACCTAGTAGGTGGGGGTCAAGTTCAACCACTGGAGAGCAAGATCCAGACCATACAGGACTGGACTCCTCCAACTACCCAGACACAAGTCAGAGCCTTCTTGGGCCTGACTGGGTATTACAGAAAATTTGTAAAGAACTATGGGTCCATTGTGACACCATTGAATGACTTGACATCCAAGAAGATGCCCAAAAAGGTTCAGTGGACAGTTAGCTGTCAAAAGGCATTTGATGACCTGAAGAAGGCCATGTGCTCTGCACCTATCCTGAAGAGTCCTGACTACTCCAAACAGTTCATTGTACAGACAGATGCTTCTGAGTTGGGGGTGGGAGCTGTGCTTTCACAACTTAATCAAGATGGTCAAGACCAGCCCATTGCTTTTATTAGCAGAAGGCTGACCCCCAGGGAGAAACGTTGGTCAGCTATTGAGAGGGAGGCCTTTGCTGTGGTTTGGGCCCTGAAGAAGTTGAGGCCATACTTGTTTGGTACTCACTTCCTAATTCAGACAGACCATAAGCCCCTCTTGTGGCTAAATCAGATGAAGGGTGAAAATCCCAAACTGCTCAGGTGGTCCATTTCCCTACAGGGGATGGACTTTACAGTGGAGCACCGCCCAGGGACTGACCATGGTAATGCAGATGGTCTCTCCAGGTACTTCCACTTAGAACATGAAGACTTATCTGGTCAAGGTTAAGTTTAATGTCCCTGCGTTTGGGGGGGGGTTATGTAGGAGAGTAGGGTCTGCTATCCTATGGTCACCCCAATTTTTGCTTTTTGCTTCACTGGTTTTCGACTTACTGAGGCTGTGGGCCTGCTAATCAGACCCCCAGCCTGCTGTTCTCTCTCTAAATTTGTAATACATGTGCTATAGGTACATACCACAATTGGAAATGGACTCCTTGTCAGCCCCTGTACCATGCACTATAGGTGCCCAGGGCATAGGTGCCACCAAGGCCTACCAGGGGCTGAAGCATAGCTTTTGCCACCCCTGGCTGGTTCTTAAATTGACACAACTGGCTGATCACTCAGCTGGGGCAAGTGGGTGTAATCACCCCTTGCTTAGATATAGTATACCTATATCTAAACCTATATCTGGACACATATATAGCCTGTAAGCCACTCCTATGGAAGGCCTCATCAATCCTGGAGGCAGAGTGCGTGGTTTTATGTGAGATGGTGCTCTGGCATGAGCTGAGCCTGTCTGCAGCTGTCGGGAACAACTCCCTAAGCTGATCCGGGATAATGCCATACCATATACTCTTAAGCGCATTATAATCCTCGCGGTTATATAGCAACTTTGGTTTGGCTTTATCAAAACATGTCGTGTAAGGTGTCATACGAATTGGAATACTATCCCCTCGCCAGTTCTGGCGACGGGGATAGCATTCCACCCTTCTAGAGGGAGAAGACATGTTACTTTACTGAAACGCGGTTGATTTAAAATGAGCCTCAGATCCACAAAATGGATGCCCCTGCCACAGACACGGGTCTGACCTCCTGCTGCTGACCGAAACCCGGCAGAGGAGGCCTGGACAAAGAGTTTCCTGTCACAGGGCGGTGCCAAACCACCCCAGACAGGAGATAGTGGATTGGAGTAGGGAGGTTTCAATGAAACCAGACACTGCCTGGGGAGCACAAGGCTGCCCCTTGCAGGATCCGGCCAAACCGGTTCTGGGGCCTCCCAGCCCCTGTCCCAGCGCGGCCAGGATCAAAGGAGAGGGGTGTAACCACCCCCTTCCTGGGTCCCACCCATAGGAGGGGACCTAGCAGGATGTCCAACCCCCTAGATTCGAATAAGAGGGGGAGCAGTCCCAACGGACCTCAGATCATCCTGAAGAAACATAAGAAACGAAATCTGGACCCTTCGACTTTCTACACGACGTGAGAAGACTGAAGAATCTCCCTTGTGGTCAAGGAGTGACCACCCTGTGCAAACAGGCACCATCCAGCCCTCGACCCTTGCTTTGTTGCAGTTCCCGCCGGAACTCGAGCGACAGAGATGGACGAGATTAAGCTTGCCTACCTTCTACCTGCCCGATCCACAGTCCCTGCAGAGCTGAGACCCGTGGAGGCGACCGGAAGCGTGGGGCACGCCATCTTGAAAAGGCCACGAGACGCTGACCGTGCGGCCCACGAGTGACCCTCGAAGCTGTACACCGGGGTTTGAGAAGCCCCAGCCCCGAGCTCCACTTGCACCAAAGCTCACCCCTCCACACTCGCTGAGTGCTGCGTGGGGCCCTTCTGCTTGTGTGCGCTCGACGCGTTGGCCCGGTCACTTGCCAGCTGGCTTGTGGCCCCTGTGCCGACGAACTTTGAAATCCGACTTGCTTTTCTGGTTGCTCCAGATCTGCACCAGCTCCTGTGAAAAGGAGCACCCACTCTGACCCTCCTGGTTCGAGTGATAAGCAATCTCCCGGTTCCGCGTGGATTGCTTTTGCCAAGTGCTGTTTGCTACAATCTTCAAGCCGACGGTGCTGACGGCGAGAGCCTACGTGGGACAGATCGTGACCTGCTCCTGGACGTCGCAGATGCCCCAGAGCCCACGTGACAGCGGAGAGAAGCCTATCGACAACCGCCTGATTGCGCCCGACATTGCCTGGTTCCGTCCTGGTTCCACCCTGGTCACTGCTGAGTGACCCAGACTCTGTCCCCTCTGCTTTCAGGTACTTTTCTACATCGATCCACCCTTGGATCGCACCGGACACTTCTGCTTCCCAGCGCCTGCAGCTGCAACAGCTCCAAGCACCAAGAACCTGCGTGACAGAACCCGACGCCACTTCGACCCTGTGCACCCACGGCCTGTGGGTGAGGTAACTTTGCAACGCCGGTGTCTTTACACTGGTACACACCTCTAGGGTCTGTGTCTAAAGTTTTGTGTTCCTAGGTTCAGCGGAAGTATCTTTTTATTCACTTTAATTGACTTTTACGCACCATTGACAGTGCATTGGTGCGCGCCGCACTTTCCGTGCTGCACCCGTCTCCTGTGGGCTACTCCCGACTTCTTCATTGCTTGTCCTGACTGCTCCCAGCGAATCTCTAGGCCCTAGGCCTAACCATTGTTCGTAAAGTGTTACTTATACCACTTTTTTGATATATGGTCTGAGTGGCCACCCGCCCTCATCCATAAACGTGCAACTTTATATGTGTAACAGTGCTTTTGATTTAACGCTTGTGCCCCTTTCCTCATAAAGAGTACTGGGGAGTAATTTAGAAATAAATACATATATTTTTATAATATATACTTGTGTGGTGTCCTTTCATTTGATTACAGGATTGTATGTGGTAAAACAGCTCGCTTAACACGACCTCTTAAGTTAAGCCTTTAAGGCTGCTTAGTCCATGCTACCACTAGGATAGCTTGTCTACAAGGTTGACTTACAACCTGACATCTTTGGGGTTTGTTTGGACTGATAACCAGTGGTTCCAGAATTGGAAACACTACCTATCAGGCCAACTTCTCACAATCACACTGCAGCATCCTTGTCTATCACACTGCGGCATCCTTGTCTATCACACTGCAGCATCCTTGTCTATCACACTGCTGCATCCTTGTCTATCACACTGCAGCATCCTTGTCTATCACACTGCAGCACCCTTGTCTATCACACTGCAGCATCCTTGTCTATCACACTGCAGCATCCTTGTCTATCACACTGCAGCATCCTTGTCTATCACACTGCTGCATCCTTGTCTATCACACTGCTGCATCCTTGTCTATCACACTGCTGCATCCTTGTCTATCACACTGCTGCATCCTTGTCTATCACACTGCAGCTTCCTTGTCTATCACACTGCAGCATCCTTGTCTATCACACTGCAGCACCCTTGTCTATCACACTGCAGCTTCCTTGTCTATCACACTGCAGCATCCTTGTCTATCACACTGCAGCACCCTTGTCTATCACACTGCAGCACCCTTGTCTATCACACTGCTGCATCCTTGTCTATCACACTGCAGCATCCTTGTCTATCACACTGCAGCATCCTTGTCTATCACACTGCAGCATCCTTGTCTATCACACTGCAGCATCCTTGTCTATCACACTGCGGCATCCTTGTCTATCACACTGCAGCATCCTTGTCTATCACACTGCTGCATCCTTGTCTATCACACTGCAGCATCCTTGTCTATCACACTGCAGCACCCTTGTCTATCACACTGCAGCATCCTTGTCTATCACACTGCAGCATCCTTGTCTATCACACTGCAGCATCCTTGTCTATCACACTGCTGCATCCTTGTCTATCACACTGCTGCATCCTTGTCTATCACACTGCTGCATCCTTGTTGTAGGAAGGTGGCTACCTGACTATGGTTACCCCAGATTTTTTGCCCTGTGTTTAGCTGGTTTTCGACTTAGTTGGCCTGGTTCCCTGCTAATCAGGGCCCCAGGCTATCTGCTCTCTCTGTAAAATGGATTCCATGTACCCTAGGTGCATAACTAGATTGGCTTGGGTCACCTTATCAGCCCCTGTACAGAGCACTATAGGTGCCCAGGGCATAGGTGCATCCAAGGCCTACCAGGGGCTGCAGCATATCTTTTGCCACCCCTGGCTGGCTATCTAAATTGACACAACTGGCTGATCACTCAGCTGGGGCAAGTGGGTGTAATCACCCCTTGCTTAGATATAGTATACCTATATCTAAACCTATATCTGGACACATATATAGCCTGTAAGCCACTCCTATGGAAGGCCTCATCAATCCTGGAGGCAGAGTGCGTGGTTTTATGTGAGATGGTGCTCTGGCGTGAGCTGAGCCTGTCTGCAGCTGTCGGGAACAACTCCCTAAGCTGATCCGGGATAATGCCATACCATATACTCTTAAGCGCATTATAATCCTCGCGGTTATATAGCAACTTTGGTTTGGCTTTATCAAAACATGTCGTGTAAGGTGTCATACGAATTGGAATACTATCCCCTCGCCAGTTCTGGCGACGGGGATAGCATTCCACCCTTCTAGAGGGAGAAGACATGTTACTTTACTGAAACGCGGTTGATTTAAAATGAGCCTCAGATCCACAAAATGGATGCCCCTGCCACAGACACGGGTCTGACCTCCTGCTGCTGACCGAAACCCGGCAGAGGAGGCCTGGACAAAGAGTTTCCTGTCACAGGGCGGTGTCAAACCACCCCAGACAGGAGATAGTGGATTGGAGTAGGGAGGTTTCAATGAAACCAGACACTGCCTGGGGAGCACAAGGCTGCCCCTTGCAGGATCCGGCCAAACCGGTTCTGGGGCCTCCCAGCCCCTGTCCCAGCGCGGCCAGGATCAAAGGAGAGGGGTGTAACCACCCCCTTCCTGGGTCCCACCCATAGGAGGGGACCTAGCAGGATGTCCAACCCCCGAGATTCGAATAAGAGGGGGAGCAGTCCCAACGGACCTCAGATCATCCTGAAGAAACATAAGAAACGAAATCTGGACCCTTCGACTTTCTACACGACGTGAGAAGACTGAAGAATCTCCCTTGTGGTCAAGGAGTGACCACCCTGTGCAAACAGGCACCATCCAGCCCTCGACCCTTGCTTTGTTGCAGTTCCCGCCGGAACTCGAGCGACAGAGATCGACGAGATCAAGCTTGCCTGCCTTCTACCTGCCCGATCCACAGTCCCTGCAGAGCTGAGACCCGTGGAGGCGACCGGAAGCGTGGGGCACGCCATCTTGAAAAGGCCACGAGACGCTGACCGTGCGGCCCACGAGTGACCCTCGAAGCTGTACACCGGGGTTTGAGAAGCCCCAGCCCCGAGCTCCACTTGCACCAAAGCTCACCCCTCCACACTCGCTGAGTGCTGCGTGGGGCCCTTCTGCTTGTGTGCGCTCGACGCGTTGGCCCGGTCACTTGCCAGCTGGCTTGTGGCCCCTGTGCCGACGAACTTCGAAATACGACTTGCTTTTCTGGTTGCTCCAGATCTGCACCAGCTCCTGTGAAAAGGAGCACCCACTCTGACCCTCCTGGTTCGAGTGATAAGCAATCTCCCGGTTCCGCGTGGATTGCTTTTGCCAAGTGCTGTTTGCTACAATCTTCAAGCCGACGGTGCTGACGGCGAGAGCCTACGTGGGACAGATCGTGACCTGCTCCTGGACGTCGCAGATGCCCCAGAGCCCACGTGACAGCGGAGAGAAGCCTATCGACAACCGCCTGATTGCGCCCGACATTGCCTGGTTCCGTCCTGGTTCCACCCTGGTCACTGCTGAGTGACCCAGACTCTGTCCCCTCTGCTTTCAGGTACTTTTCTACATCGATCCACCCTTGGATCGCACCGGACACTTCTGCTTCACAGCGCCTGCAGCTGCAACAGCTCCAAGCACCCAGAACCTGCGTGACAGAACCCGACGCCACTTCGACCCTGTGCACCCACGGCCTGTGGGTGAGGTAACTTTGCAACGCCGGTGTCTTTACACTGGTACACACCTCTAGGGTCTGTGTCTAAAGTTTTGTGTTCCTAGGTTCAGCGGAAGTATCTTTTTATTCACTTTAACTGACTTTTACGCACCATTGACAGTGCATTGGTGCGCGCTGCACTTTCCGTGCTGCATCCGTCTCCTGTGGGCTACTCCCGACTTCTTCATTGCTTGTCCTGACTGCTCCCAGCGAATCTCTAGGCCCTAGGCCTAACCATTGTTCGTAAAGTGTTACTTATACCACTTTTTTGATATATGGTCTGA
Organism: Lissotriton vulgaris; assembly: GCF_964263255.1. Taxonomy (NCBI): domain Eukaryota; kingdom Metazoa; phylum Chordata; class Amphibia; order Caudata; family Salamandridae; genus Lissotriton; species Lissotriton vulgaris. The sequence continues at coordinate 37,639 of NW_028248387.1, read as the reverse complement.
GTGGCCCCCCGCCCTCAGCCATAATTGTGCCAACTTTCTATGTGTAACAGTGCTTTTGATTTAACGCTTGTGCCCCTTTCCTCATAAAGAGTACTGGGGAGTAATTTAGTAATAAATACATATATTTTTATAATATATACTTGTGTGGTGTCCTTTCATTTGATTACAGGATTGTATGTGGTAAAACAAGCTCGCTTAACACGACCTCTTAAGTTAAGCCTTTAAGGCTGCTTAGTCCATGCTACCACTAGGATAGCTTGTCTACAAGGTTGACTTACAACCTGACATCTTTGGGGTTTGTTTGGACTGATAACCAGTGGTTCCAGAATTGGAAACACTACCTATCAGGCCAACTTCTCACACTTGTCTATCACACTGCAGCTTCCTTGTCTATCACACTGCAGCATCCTTGTCTATCACACTGCAGCACCCTTGTCTATCACACTGCAGCATCCTTGTCTATCACACTGCAGCACCCTTGTCTATCACACTGCTGCATCCTTGTCTATCACACTGCTGCATCCTTGTCTATCACACTGCTGCATCCTTGTCTATCACACTGCAGCATCCTTGTCTATCACACTGCAGCATCCTTGCCTATCACACTGCAGCATCCTTGTCTATCACACTGCTGCATCCTTGTCTATCACACTGCAGCATCCTTGTCTATCACACTGCAGCATCCTTGTCTATCACACTGCTGCATCCTTGTCTATCACACTGCAGCACCCTTGTCTATCACACTGCTGCACCCTTGTCTATCACACTGCAGCACCCTTGTCTATCACACTGCAGCATCCTTGTCTATCACACTGCAGCACCCTTGTCTATCACACTGCTGCATCCTTGTCTATCACACTGCAGCATCCTTGTCTATCACACTGCAGCATCCTTGTCTATCACACTGCAGCATCCTTGTCTATCACACTGCAGCATCCTTGTCTATCACACTGCGGCATCCTTGTCTATCACACTGCAGCATCCTTGTCTATCACACTGCTGCATCCTTGTCTATCACACTGCTGCATCCTTGTCTATAACACTGCAGCATCCTTGTCTATCACACTGCAGCATCCTTGTCTATCACACTGCAGCATCCTTGTCTATCACACTGCAGCATCCTTGTCTATCACACTGCTGCATCCTTGTCTATCACACTGCTGCATCCTTGTCTATCACACTGCAGCTTCCTTGTCTATCACACTGCAGCATCCTTGTCTATCACACTGCAGCACCCTTGTCTATCACACTGCAGCACCCTTGTCTATCACACTGCAGCATCCTTGTCTATCACACTGCAGCATCCTTGTCTATCACACTGCTGCATCCTTGTCTATCACACTGCAGCATCTTTGTCTATCACACTGCAGCATCCTTGCCTATCACACTGCAGCATCCTTGTCTATCACACTGCTGCATCCTTGTCTATCACACTGCAGCATCCTTGTCTATCACACTGCAGCATCCTTGTCTATCACACTGCTGCATCCTTGTCTATCACACTGCAGCACCCTTGTCTATCACACTGCTGCATCCTTGTCTATCACACTGCAGCATCCTTGTCTATCACACTGCAGCACCCTTGTCTATCACATTGCAGCACCCTTGTCTATCACACTGCAGCTTCCTTGTCTATCACACTGCAGCATCCTTGTCTATCACACTGCAGCATCCTTGTCTATCACACTGCAGCATCCTTGTCTATCACACTGCAGCATCCTTGTCTATCACACTGTAGCATCCTTGTCTATCACACTGCAGCATCCTTGTCTATCACACTGCTGCAACACTGTAGCATCCTTGTCTATCACACTGCAGCATCCTTGTCTATCACACTGCTGCAGCACCCTTGTCTATCACACTGCAGCTTCCTTGTCTATCACACTGCAGCATCCTTGTCTATCACACTGCAGCATCCTTGTCTATCACACTGCAGCATCCTTGTCTATCACACTGCAGCATCCTTGTCTATCACACTGCAGCATCCTTGTCTATCACACTGTAGCATCCTTGTCTATCACACTGCAGCATCCTTGTCTATCACACTGCTGCATCCTTGTCTATCACACTGCAGCATCCTTGTCTATCACACTGTAGCATCCTTGTCTATCACACTGCAGCATCCTTGTCTATCACACTGCAGCATCCTTGTCTATCACACTGCAGCATCCTTGTCTATCACACTGCAGCATCCTTGTCTATCACACTGCAGCATCCTTGTCTATCACACTGCAGCATCCTTGTCTATCACACTGCTGCATCCTTGTCTATCACACTGCAGCATCCTTGTCTATCACACTGCTGCATCCTTGTCTATCACACTGCAGCATCCTTGTCTATCACACTGCAGCATTCTTGTCTATCACACTGCGGCACCCTTGTCTATCACACTGCAGCATCCTTGTCTATCACACTGCAGCATCCTTGTCTATCACACTGCAGCATCCTTGTCTATCACACTGCAGCATTCTTGTCTATCACACTGCGGCACCCTTGTCTATCACACTGCAGCATCCTTGTCTATCACACTGCAGCATCCTTGTCTATCACACTGCTGCATCCTTGTCTATCACACTGCAGCATCCTTGTCTATCACACTGCTGCATCCTTGTCTATCACACTGCAGCATCCTTGTCTATCACACTGCAGCATCCTTGTCTATCACACTGCTGCATCCTTGTCTATCACACTGCAGCATCCTTGTCTATCACACTGCTGCATCCTTGTCTATCACACTGCAGCACCCTTGTCTATCACACTGCAGCATCCTTGTCTATCACACTGCGGCACCCTTGTCTATCACACTGCAGCATCCTTGTCTATCACACTGCAGCATCCTTGTCTATCACACTGCAGCATCCTTGTCTATCACACTGCAGCACCCTTGTCTATCACACTGCAGCTGTGTAGGAAGGTGGCTACCTGACTATGGTTACCCCAGAATTTTTGCCCTGTGTTTAGCTGGTTTTCGACTTAGTTGGCCTGGGATCCTGCTAATCAGGGCCCCAGGCTATCTGCTCTCTCTGTAAAATGGATTCCATGTAACCTAGGTGCATAACTAGATTGGCTTGGGTCACCTTATCAGCCCTTGTACAGCGCACTATAGGTGCCCAGGGCATAGGTGCATCCAAGGCCTACCAGGGGCTGCAGCATATCTTTTGCCACCCCTGGCTGGCTATCTAAAATTGACACAACTGGCTGATCACTCAGCTGGGGCAAGGTGGTGTAATCACCCCTTGCTTAGGCATAGTATGCCTATATCTAAACCTATATCTGGACACATATATAGCCTGTAAGCCACTCCTATGGAAGGCCTCATCAATCCTGGAGGCAGAGTGCGTGGTTTTATGTGAGATGGTGCTCTGGCATGAGCTGAGCCTGTCTGCAGCTGTCGGGAACAACTCCCTAAGCTGATGCGGGATAATGCCAAACCATATACTATTAAGTGCATTATAATCCTCACGGTTATATGTTAACTTTGGTTTGGCTTTATCAAAACATGTCGTGTAAGGTGTCATACGAATTGGAATACTACCCCCTCGCCAGTCCTGGTGACGGGGGTAGCATTCCACCCCTCTAGAGGGGACGACATGTTACTTTTGCTAAAATGCGGTTGATTTTTAAAAGAGCCTCAGATCCACAAAATGGATGCTTCTGCCACAGACACATGTCTGACCTCCTGCTGCTGACCGAAACTCAGCAGAGGAGGCCTGGACAAAGGATTTCCTGTCACAGGGAGGTGTGACACCACCCCAGACAGGAGATAGTGGATTGTAGCAGGGAGGTTTGAATGAAACCAGACAGTGCCTGGGGAGCACAAGGCTTCCCCTTGCATAATCCTGTCAAACCGGTTCTGGGGCAGCCCAGCCCCAGCTCCAGTGAGACCTGGACAAAGGAAAGGGGGTGTAACCACCCCCCTTCCTGGTCCCACCCATAGGGGAGGGACCTAGCAGGAGATCCACCCCTCAGATTGGAATAAGAGGGGGAGCAGTGCCAATGCAACTCAGATCATCCTGAAGAAACATAAGAAACGAAATCTGGACCCTTCGACTTTCTACACGACGTGAGAAGACTGAAGAATCTCCCTTGTGGTCAAGGAGTGACCACCCTGTGCAAACAGGCACCATCCAGCCCTCGACCCTTGCTTTGTTGCAGTTCCCGCCGGAACTCGAGCGACAGAGATCGACGAGATTAGGCTTGCCTGCCTTCTACCTGCCCGATCCACAGTCCCTGCAGAGCTGAGACCCGTGGAGGCGACCGGAAGCGTGGGGCACGCCATCTTGAAAAGGCCATGAGACGCTGACCGTGCGGCCCACGAGTGACCCTCGAAGCTGTACACCGGGGTTTGAGAAGCCCCAGCCCCGAGCTCCACTTGCACCAAAGCTCACCCCTCCACACTCGACGAGTGCTGCGTGGGGCCCTTCTGCTTGTGTGCGCTCGACGCGTTGGCCCGGTCACTTGCCAGTCGGCTTGTGGCCCCTGTGCCGACGAACTTTGAAATACGACTTGCTTTTCTGGTTGCTCCAGATCTGCACCAGCTCCTGTGAAAAGGAGCACCCACTCTGACCCTCCTGGTTCGAGTGATAAGCAATCTCCCGGTTCCGCGTGGATTGCTTTTGCCAAGTGCTGTTTGCTGCAATCTTGAAGCCGACGGTGCTGACGGCGAGAGCCTACGTGGGACAGATCGTGACCTGCTCCTGGACGTCGCAGATGCCCCAGAGCCCACGTGACAGCGGAGAGAAGCCTATCGACAACTGCCTGATTGCGCCCGACATTGCCTGGTTCCGTCCTGGTTCCACCCTGGTCACTGCTGAGTGACCCAGACTCTGTCCCCTCTGCTTTCAGGTACTTTTCCACTTCGATCCACCCTTGGATCGCACCGGACACTTCTGCTTCACAGCGCCTGCAGCTGCAACAGCTTCAAGCACCAAGAACCTGCGTGACAGAACCCGACGCCACTTCGACCCTGTGCACCCACGGCCTGTGGGTGAGGTAACTTTGCAACGCCGGTGTCTTTACACTGGTACACACCTCTAGGGTCTGTGTCTAAAGTTTTGTGTTCCTAGGTTCAGCGGAAGTATCTTTTAATTCACTTTAACTGACTTTTACGCACCATTGACAGTGCATTGGTGCGCGCCGCACTTTCCGTGCTGCACCCGTCTCCTGTGGGCTACTCCCGACTTCTTCATTGCTTGTCCTGACTGCTCCCAGCGAATCTCTAGGCCCTAGGCCTAACCATTGTTCGATAAGTGTTACTTATACCACTTTTTTAATATATGGTCTGAGTGGCCACCCGCCCTCATCCATAAACGTGCAACTTTATATGTGTAACAGTGCTTTTGATTTAACGCTTGTGCCCCTTTCCTCATAAAGAGTACTGGGGAGTAATTTAGAAATAAATACATATATTTTTATAATATATACTTGTGTGGTGTCCTTTCATTTGATTACAGGATTGTATGTGGTAAAACAGCTCGCTTAACACGACCTCTTAAGTTAAGCCTTTAAGGCTGCTTAGTCCATGCTACCACTAGGATAGCTTGTCTAACAAGGTTGACTTACAACCAGACATCTTTGGGGTTTGTTTGGACTGATACCCAGTGGTTCCAGAATTGGAAACACTACATATCAGGCCAACTTCTCACATTGGTGTGCAGCGGTGCGGATTTGAGCTTGCTGTTTGTTTTACCATTGCAATCTTTATCAAATTGAAAGATCACATCAAGTACCTCTAGGTACATATAAATCAAAAGCTTAGCATATTAAGTTCTACTGAACTTAGTAGTTGTAGATTAAAGGGATTAGCACACCCTGACTACAACTCACTAGCAAGGTACAGTAGGAAACCACTTAGTGTAGGTAAGTGCATCACTTACACCTCACTAGCAGTCATGTCTGATACAGGTAGAGCCTCAGGCTCTGCTCCTGTAATAGTTGATCCTATAGGGACAACATCCAGATATGACAACCTTAGCCACAAAGACCTGAGTGCCTTGTGCACAGCCAGGGGGCTAAAAAAGGGCAGAGGCCCTACCATTCCTTCCCTAGTAGCTCTCCTAGAAAAGGATGACCTAGATAAGGTGAGTCAGGCTCCCTTAGAAACAGGTGAAGGGATAAACTCCCCTGAGAATGAGAATCTTCCAGAAGAAGAAGAGGAGGAGGAAGAGGAAGAGGAAGGCTCTGATGTAGAAGAGCCTGAAGATCAGGATCAGAGGGGAAACCAGGTACAGGTTGCCAGGCTTAACCAGGCCAACCTGGACCTACATGAGAATGGAGAGGGCCAGCACCACTCCAGATCTCATAACCAAATTCTCCCAGGCAACAGGAGGGTGAGATCTCCATCAGGGGACTCTCATCTTTCTAGTGCCTCAAGAGAATCTCAAAGAGGGATGACTTCCTCCCAGAGAAAAGAGCATAGGGCCAGAATGAGGGCTGTCCAACTCCAGATAGAGAGGGAGGAGGTAGCTCTGGCTCAAGCTAAACTTACCTTGGCTCAAGCTAAACTTACCTTGGCTAGGGAACAGAAATTAAGTGGCTTAGATGCCACTGGTGGCAACAAAATTCCTAAAGAGAAACCCAGGTCCTATGATAGTAGAAACCTGACAAAGATTGTGCCCCCCTATCAGGAAGGGGATGACATCCACAAATGGATGACTGCTCTGGAGAGAGCCTGCATGGTACAGCAGGTTCCTGAGGAACAGTGGGCAGCAATCTTATGGTACTCCTTTTCAGAGAAAGGGAGAGATAGGCTCCTCACTGTCAGACATGAGGATGCCAGCAATTACAAAGTCCTGAAGAGTGTTCTGATAGATGGGTTTGGCTTAACCACTGAACAGTACAGGTTAAAGTTCAGAGATACCCAGAAGACACAGACTCAGGACTGGACTGATTTTGTTGATTGTGCAACTAAGGCTCTGGAGGGTTGGCTAAATGGCAGCAAAGTACATGACTTCACAGGATTGTATAATTTGATTATGAGGGAGCAGATCCTAAGTAATTGTCAGAACCAGCTCTTACACCAGCACCTGGTGGACTCAGATTTGACCTCTCCCCAAGAATTGGGAAAGAGGGCAGATAAGTGGGTCAGAACCAGGATTAGGCCTAAGAATCAGGACAATAACCAGAAGAAGGAGTCTACCAAGCCTCAAGATAAGGGTGGGGATAAAAGTAAAGAAAACACTTCCCCAGGGCCCCAAAACTCCAAGAAGGGGGGTGGGTCCCAAGACACTTCATCAACTGAGAAAAAGCCTTATTGTCATGCCTGTAAACAGGTTGGGCATTACAAAACAGACAGCTGTTGTCCCAAGAATGGCAATAAAGAAAACATACCTCCAAAGCCAGCTCCAACACCTCCTGTTACTGTCAGCAGTAACCCCCCAGGAAGTGGGAGCACACCCAGGAATCTGGGTGGGTTTACTTTTGGAGCCCAAGGGGACCCTGGCCTATCCAGGTCCCCATCCCCAAATGATCTTGTTTATGAGACTGGCATGGGGTTTGCCAACTTCTCTGTTTGCCCAAATACCTTGAGCAAATATAGACAAGAACCCATCATCAATGGTTTGAAAGTTGAGGCTTTTAGAGACACAGGGGCTAGCATCACCATGGTGGCTGACTGTATAGTCCCCTCTAAGCAACTTTTACCAGGTGCCACATACCAGGTAACAAACATTGATGGTATCCAAACAAATCATCCCATGGCAGTAGTAAGTCTCAGCTGGGGAGGTGTCATTGGCCCAAAGAGAGTGGCAGTGTCACCAAACTTGCCTGTAGACTGTCTACTGGGTAATGATTTGGAAATCTCAGCCTGGGCTGAGGTTGAACAGAAAATCCATTCTAGAATGGTAAATTCCAATGGAAAGGTTAGTGGGGCTGTACTGGCTATAGCCCCAATTCAAGATGTCCTTCCTGAAAAGGTTGGTAGGGCTGAGCAACTCTCTGCCCCATCTTTACCAGAAGCTCTTCCAAGACAGAATAGCAAAGCTGTTATGATAACAGCAGAAACCCAAACTGAGTCTCCTCCTGAAAAGGTTGGTGGGGCTGTGATGGCCACAGCCCAAACTCAAACAGATATGTGTGTTGTGAAGCCTGAAATGATGGATCACTCCACCCAAACTGAGAGCATGGAGGAGGAAGAGAAATCTCCCCCTCACCAGACAGTAGGACAGGATCAGCCTCCTCAGGGAACTGATCTTACCCCTGATGAAGGAACTGCCCCAGAGGTTGTTAGGCCTGGCCTGACAGAGCCTCTGATGGCAGTGGACCCTTCTCAGGTGGGATCCAGTCTGGAGCAGGTAACCTGCCCCTCTCTACCTTGCCTCAGTCAGCCCAGGGCTGCAGAGGACAAGAAGGACAGTGAGACCCAGAGGGCCCCCTGTCAAATAAAGCACCCCCATCAACAGATTAGGGGCACCAAAACTAGTAGGCCTAGTAAGGTGAAAACTTTAAAAACTCCTGAGGGAGCCCCCTTAAAAACAGTTAGGGACCTCCCACAGATGGATTCTGTTGGGCACAGCCAAACCTGGGACCCAAAGGGCCCAAACCTGAACTGTCCCTCCAGCAAGCCAAACAGAGGGACCCAGCCTCCAGCTTTAGGTAGCCAGAGGTTGACCCTGAGAGCACAGTGCAACTCAGTTGAAGAGAGAAGGGCACACATGGTGGAAGATAATTGGAGGAAGCTGAGTCCTAAATTAGTGGAACCTCACTTCAAAACTCCATATCCAAACCAGCCTTCTAACTTGCAAAGACACACCCAAGGTAGTGATTCCCTATGGTGGAGACCCTCTGATACCCCAAGGGTGAGGGACTGCTTAGTGGACCATGAGACAGGGGGTACCCATGCTAGTGCAGGTACTTCCTTATATGGCCACTCAGGCAATAAAGGCTTACCTGGACAAGGATAGCCTTATCTCCTTTCGTTTGGGGGGGGGGTTGTGTAGGAAGGTGGCTACCTGACTATGGTCACCCCAGAATTTTTGCCCTGTGTTTAGCTGGTTTTCGACTTAGTTGACTGGTTCCCTGCTAATCAGGGCCCCAGGCTATCTGCTCTCTCTGTAAAATGGATTCCATGTAACCTAGGTGCATAACTAGATTGGCTTGGGTCACCTTATCAGCCCCTGTACAGAGCACTATAGGTGCCCAGGGCATAGGTGCATCCAAGGCCTACCAGGGGCTGCAGCATATCTTTTGCCACCCCTGGCTGGCTATCTACATTGACACAACTGGCTGATCACTCAGCTGGGGCAAGTGGGTGTAATCACCCCTTGCTTAGATATAGTATACCTATATCTAAACCTATATCTGGACACATATATAGCCTGTAAGCCACTCCTATGGAAGGCCTCATCAATCCTGGAGGCAGAGTGCGTGGTTTTATGTGAGATGGTGCTCTGGCATGAGCTGAGCCTGTCTGCAGCTGTCGGGAACAACTCCCTAAGCTGATCCGGGATAATGCCAAACCATATACTATTAAGTGCATTATAATCCTCGCGGTTATATGTTAACTTTGGTTTGGCTTTATCAAAACATGTCGTGTAAGGTGTCATACGAATTGGAATACTACCCCCTCGCCAGTCCTGGTGACGGGGGTAGCATTCCACCCCTCTAGAGGGGACGACATGTTACTTTTGCTAAAATGCGGTTGATTTTTAAAAGAGCCTCAGATCCACAAAATGGATGCTTCTGCCACAGACACATGTCTGACCTCCTGCTGCTGACCGAAACTCAGCAGAGGAGGCCTGGACAAAGGATTTCCTGTCACAGGGAGGTGTGACACCACCCCAGACAGGAGATAGTGGATTGTAGCAGGGAGGTTTGAATGAAACCAGACAGTGCCTGGGGAGCACAAGGCTTCCCCTTGCATAATCCTGTCAAACCGGTTCTGGGGCAGCCCAGCCCCAGCTCCAGTGAGACCTGGACAAAGGAAAGGGGGTGTAACCACCCCCCTTCCTGGTCCCACCCATAGGGGAGGGACCTAGCAGGAGATCCACCCCTCAGATTGGAATAAGAGGGGGAGCAGTGCCAATGCAACTCAGATCATCCTGAAGAAACATAAGAAACGAAATCTGGACCCTTCGACTTTCTACACAACGTGAGAAGACTGAAGAATCTCCCTTGTGGTCAAGGAGTGACCACCCTGTGCAAACAGGCACCATCCAGCCCTCGACCCTTGCTTTGTTGCAGTTCCCGCCGGAACTCGAGCGACAGAGATCGACGAGATCAAGCTTGCCTGCCTTCTACCTGCCCGATCCACAGTCCCTGCAGAGCTGAGACCCGTGGAGGCGACCGGAAGCGTGGGGCACGCCATCTTGAAAAGGCCATGAGACGCTGACCGTGCGGCCCACGAGTGACCCTCGAAGCTGTACACCGGGGTTTGAGAAGCCCCAGCCCCGAGCTCCACTTTCACCAAAGCTCACCCCTCCACACTCGACGAGTGCTGCGTGGGGCCCTTCTGCTTGTGTGCGCTCGACGCGTTGGCCCGGTCACTTGCCAGCCGGCTTGTGGCCCCTGTGCCGACGAACTTTGAAATACGACTTGCTTTTCTGGTTGCTCCAGATCTGCACCAGCTCCTGTGAAAAGGAGCACCCACTCTGACCCTCCTGGTTCGAGTGATAAGCAATCTCCCGGTTCCGCGTGGATTGCTTTTGCCAAGTGCTGTTTGCTGCAATCTTGAAGCCGACGGTGCTGACGGCGAGAGCCTACGTGGGACAGATTGTGACCTGCTCCTGGACGTCGCAGATGCCCCAGAGCCCACGTGACAGCGGAGAGAAGCCTATCGACAACTGCCTGATTGCGCCCGACATTGCCTGGTTCCGTCCTGGTTCCACCCTGGTCACTGCTGAGTGACCCAGACTCTGTCCCCTCTGCTTTCAGGTACTTTTCCACTTCGATCCACCCTTGGATCGCACCGGACACTTCTGCTTCACAGCGCCTGCAGCTGCAACAGCTTCAAGCACCAAGAACCTGCGTGACAGAACCCGACGCCACTTCGACCCTGTGCACCCACGGCCTGTGGGTGAGGTAACTTTGCAACGCCGGTGTCTTTACACTGGTACACACCTCTAGGGTCTGTGTCTAAAGTTTTGTGTTCCTAGGTTCAGCGGAAGTATCTTTTAATTCACTTTAACTGACTTTTACGCACCATTGACAGTGCATTGGTGCGCGCCGCACTTTCCGTGCTGCACCCGTCTCCTGTGGGCTACTCCCGACTTCTTCATTGCTTGTCCTGACTGCTCCCAGCGAATCTCTAGGCCCTAGGCCTAACCATTGTTCGATAAGTGTTACTTATACCACTTTTTTAATATATGGTCTGAGTGGCCACCCGCCCTCATCCATAAACGTGCAACTTTATATGTGTAACAGTGCTTTTGATTTAACGCTTGTGCCCCTTTCCTCATAAAGAGTACTGGGGAGTAATTTAGAAATAAATACATATATTTTTATAATATATACTTGTGTGGTGTCCTTTCATTTGATTACAGGATTGTATGTGGTAAAACAGCTCGCTTAACACGACCTCTTAAGTTAAGCCTTTAAGGCTGCTTAGTCCATGCTACCACTAGGATAGCTTGTCTACAAGGTTGACTTACAACCTGACATCTTTGGGGTTTGTTTGGACTGATACCCAGTGGTTCCAGAATTGGAAACACTACATATCAGGCCAACTTCTCACAAGCTTCCTTGTCTATCACACTGCAGCATCCTTGTCTATCACACTGCAGCACCCTTGTCTATCCCACTGCAGTATCCTTGTCTATCACACTGCAGCACCCTTGGCAATCACACTGCAGCTTCCTTGTCAATCACACTGCAGCTTCCTTGTCTATCACACTGCTGCATCCTTGTCAATCACACTGCAGCTTCCTTGTCAATCACACTGCAGCTTCCTTGTCTATCACACTGCTGCATCCTTGTGTATCACACTGCTGCATCCTTGTGTATCACACTGCTGCATCCTTGTCTATCACACTGCAGCATCCTTGTCTATCACACTGCAGTATCCTTGTCTATCACATTGCAGCACCCTTGTCTATCACATTGCAGCACCCTTGTCTATCACACTGCAGCTTCCTTGTCTATCACACTGCAGCTTCCTTGTCTATCACACTGCAGCACCCTTGTCTATCACACTGCAGCATCCTTGTCTATCACACTGCAGCATCCTTGTCTATCACACTGCAGCATCCTTGTCTATCACACTGCAGCATCCTTGTCTATCACACTGCAGCATCCTTGTCTATCACACTGCAGCATCCTTGTCTATCACACTGCAGCATCCTTGTCTATCACACTGCAGCATCCTTGTCTATCACACTGCAGCATCCTTGTCTATCACACTGCAGCATCCTTGTCTATCACACTGCAGCATCCTTGTCTATCACACTGCTGCATCCTTGTCTATCACACTGCTGCATCCTTGTCTATCACACTGCAGCATCCTTGTCTATCACACTGTAGCATCCTTGTCTATCACACTGCAGCACCCTTGTCTATCACACTGCAGCATCCTTGTCTATCACACTGCTGCATCCTTGTCTATCACACTGCAGCATCCTTGTCTATCACACTGTAGCATCCTTGTCTATCCCACTGCAGTATCCTTGTCTATCACACTGCAGCACCCTTGTCAATCACACTGCAGCTTCCTTGTCAATCACACTGCAGCTTCCTTGTCTATCACACTGCTGCATCCTTGTCAATCACACTGCAGCTTCCTTGTCAATCACACTGCAGCTTCCTTGTCTATCACACTGCAGCACCCTTGTCTATCACACTGCTGCATCCTTGTCAATCACACTGCAGCTTCCTTGTCTATCACACTGCTGCATCCTTGTCTATCACACTGCGGCACCCTTGTCTATCACACTGCAGCATCCTTGTCTATCACACTGCAGCATCCTTGTCAATCACACTGCAGCATCCTTGTCTATCACACTGTAGCATCCTTGTCTATCACACTGCTGCATCCTTGTCTATCACACTGCAGCATCCTTGTCTATCACACTGCTGCATCCTTGTCTATCACACTGCTGCATCCTTGTCTATCACACTGCAGCATCCTTGTCTATCACACTGCGGCATCCTTGTCTATCACACTGTAGCATCCTTGTCTATCACACTGCTGCATCCTTGTCTATCACACTGCAGCATCCTTGTCTATCACACTGCTGCATCCTTGTCTATCACACTGCAGCATCCTTGTCTATCACACTGCGGCATCCTTGTCTATCACACTGCAGCATTCTTGTCTATCACACTGCGGCACCCCTGTCTATCACACTGCGGCATCCTTGTCTATCACACTGCAGCATCCTTGTCTATCACACTGCAGCACCCTTGTCTATCACACTGTAGCATCCTTGTCTATCACACTGCAGCATCCTTGTCTATCACACTGTAGCATCCTTGTCTATCACACTGCAGCACCCTTGTCTATCACACTGCAGCATCCTTGTCTATCACACTGCTGCATCCTTGTCTATCACACTGCAGCATCCTTGTCTATCACACTGTAGCATCCTTGTCTATCCCACTGCAGTATCCTTGTCTATCACACTGCAGCACCCTTGTCAATCACACTTCAGCTTCCTTGTCAATCACACTGCAGCTTCCTTGTCTATCACACTGCTGCATCCTTGTCAATCACACTGCAGCTTCCTTGTCAATCACACTGCAGCTTCCTTGTCTATCACACTGCAGCACCCTTGTCTATCACACTGCTTGTGAGAAGTTGGCCTGATAGGTAGTGTTTCCAATTCTGGAACCACTGGTTATCAGTCCAAACAAACCCCAAAGATGTCAGGTTGTAAGTCAACCTTGTAGACAAGCTATCCTAGTGGTAGCATGGACTAAGCAGCCTTAAAGGCTTAACTTAAGAGGTCGTGTTAAGCGAGCTTGTTTTACCACATACAATCCTGTAATCAAATGAAAGGACACCACACAAGTATATATTATAAAAATATATGTATTTATTACTAAATTACTCCCCAGTACTCTTTATGAGGAAAGGGGCACAAGCGTTAAATCAAAAGCACTGTTACACATAGAAAGTTGGCACAATTATGGCTGAGGGCGGGGGGCCACTCAGACCATATATCAAAAAAGTGGTATAAGTAACACTTTACGAACAATGGTTAGGCCTAGGGCCTAGAGATTCGCTGGGAGCAGTCAGGACAAGCAATGAAGAAGTCGGGAGTAGCCCACAGGAGACGGGTGCAGCACGGAAAGTGCGGCGCGCACCAATGCACTGTCAATGGTGCGTAAAAGTCAGTTAAAGTGAATAAAAAGATACTTCCGCTGAACCTAGGAACACAAAACTTTAGACACAGACCCTAGAGGTGTGTACCAGTGTAAAGACACCGGCGTTGCAAAGTTACCTCACCCACAGGCCGTGGGTGCACAGGGTCGAAGTGGCGTCGGGTTCTGTCACGCAGGTTCTGGGTGCTTGGAGCTGTTGCAGCTGCAGGCGCTGTGAAGCAGAAGTGTCCGGTGCGATCCAAGGGTGGATCGATGTAGAAAAGTACCTGAAAGCAGAGGGGACAGAGTCTAGGTCACTCAGCAGTGACCAGGGTGGAACCAGGACGGAACCAGGCAATGTCGGGCGCAATCAGGCGGTTGTCGATAGGCTTCTCTCCGCTGTCACGTGGGCTCTGGGGCATCTGCGACGTCCAGGAGCAGGTCACGATCTGTCCCACGTAGGCTCTCGCCGTCAGCACCGTCGGCTTGAAGATTGTAGCAAACAGCACTTGGCAAAAGCAATCCACGCGGAACCGGGAGATTGCTTATCACTCGAACCAGGAGGGTCAGAGTGGGTGCTCCTTTTCACAGGAGCTGGTGCAGATCTGGAGCAACCAGAAAAGCAAGTCGGATTTCAAAGTTCGTCGGCACAGGGGCCACAAGCCAGCTGGCAAGTGACCGGGCCAACGCGTCGAGCGCACACAAGCAGAAGGGCCCCACGCAGCACTCAGCGAGTGTGAAGGGGTGAGCTTTGGTGCAAGTGGAGCTCGGGGCTGGGGCTTCTCAAACCCCGGTGTACAGCTTCGAGGGTCACTCGTGGGCCGCACGGTCAGCGTCTCGTGGCCTCTTTCAAGATAGCGTGCCCCACGCTTCCGGTCGCCTCCACGGGTCTCAGCTCTGCAGGGACTGTGGATCGGGCAGGTAGAAGGCAGGCAAGCTTGATCTCGTCGATCTCTGTCGCTCGAGTTCCGGCGGGAACTGCAACAAAGCAAGGGTCGAGGGCTGGATGGTGCCTGTTTGCACAGGGTGGTCACTCCTTGACCACAAGGGAGATTCTTCAGTCTTCTCACGTCGTGTAGAAAGTCGAAGGGTCCAGATTTCGTTTCTTATGTTTCTTCAGGATGATCTGAGGTCCGTTGGGACTGCTCCCCCTCTTATTCGAATCTAGGGGGTTGGACATCCTGCTAGGTCCCCTCCTATGGGTGGGACCCAGGAAGGGGGTGGTTACACCCCTCTCCTTTGATCCTGGCCGCGCTGGGACAGGGGCTGGGAGGCCCCAGAACCGGTTTGGCCGGATCCTGCCAGGGGCAGCCTTGTGCTCCCCAGGCAGTGTCTGGTTTCATTGAAACCTCCCTACTCCAATCCACTATCTCCTGTCTGGGGTGGTTTGACACCGCCCTGTGACAGGAAACTCTTTGTCCAGGCCTCCTCTGCCGGGTTTCGGTCAGCAGCAGGAGGTCAGACCCGTGTCTGTGGCAGGGGCATCCATTTTGTGGATCTGAGGCTCATTTTAAATCAACCGCGTTTCAGTAAAGTAACATGTCTTCTCCCTCTAGAAGGGTGGAATGCTATCCCCGTCGCCAGAACTGGCGAGGGGATAGTATTCCAATTCGTATGACACCTTACACGACATGTTTTGATAAAGCCAAACCAAAGTTGCTATATAACCGCGAGGATTATAATGCGCTTAAGAGTATATGGTATGGCATTATCCCGGATCAGCTTAGGGAGTTGTTCCCGACAGCTGCAGACAGGCTCAGCTCACGCCAGAGCACCATCTCACATAAAACCACGCACTCTGCCTCCAGGATTGATGAGGCCTTCCATAGGAGTGGCTTACAGGCTATATATGTGTCCAGATATAGGTTTAGATATAGGTATACTATATCTAAGCAAGGGGTGATTACACCCACTTGCCCCAGCTGAGTGATCAGCCAGTTGTGTCAATTTAAGAACCAGCCAGGGGTGGCAAAAGCTATGCTTCAGCCCCTGGTAGGCCTTGGTGGCACCTATGCCCTGGGCACCTATAGTGCATGGTACAGGGGCTGACAAGGAGTCCATTTCCAATTGTGGTATGTACCTATAGCACATGTATTACAAATTTAGAGAGAGAACAGCAGGCTGGGGGTCTGATTAGCAGGCCCACAGCCTCAGTAAGTCGAAAACCAGTGAAGCAAACAGCAAAAATTGGGGTGACCATAGGATAGCAGACCCTACTCTCCTACATAACCCCCCCCCCAAACGCAGGGACATTAAACTTAACCTTGACCAGATAAGTCTTCATGTTCTAAGTGGAAGTACCGGGAGAGACCATCTGCATTACCATGGTCAGTCCCTGGGCGGTGCTCCACTGTAAAGTCCATCCCCTGTAGGGAAATGGACCACCTGAGCAGTTTGGGATTTTCACCCTTCATCTGATTTAGCCACAAGAGGGGCTTATGGTCTGTCTGAATTAGGAAGTGAGTACCAAACAAGTATGGCCTCAACTTCTTCAGGGCCCAAACCACAGCAAAGGCCTCCCTCTCAATAGCTGACCAACGTTTCTCCCTGGGGGTCAGCCTTCTGCTAATAAAAGCAATGGGCTGGTCTTGACCATCTTGATTAAGTTGTGAAAGCACAGCTCCCACCCCCAACTCAGAAGCATCTGTCTGTACAATGAACTGTTTGGAGTAGTCAGGACTCTTCAGGATAGGTGCAGAGCACATGGCCTTCTTCAGGTCATCAAATGCCTTTTGACAGCTAACTGTCCACTGAACCTTTTTGGGCATCTTCTTGGATGTCAAGTCATTCAATGGTGTCACAATGGACCCATAGTTCTTTACAAATTTTCTGTAATACCCAGTCAGGCCCAAGAAGGCTCTGACTTGTGTCTGGGTAGTTGGAGGAGTCCAGTCCTGTATGGTCTGGATCTTGCTCTCCAGTGGTTGAACTTGACCCCCACCTACTAGGTGGCCCAAGTACACAACCTTGCTCTGCCCTATCTGGCACTTAGTAGCCTTGATAGTCAGGCCTGCCTTTTGCAGGGCCTCCAGAACCTTCTTCAGGTGGATCAGGTGATCCTCCCAGGTGGAGCTAAAGACAGCAATATCATCTAGATATGCTGCGCAAAAGTCATCCAACCCAGCAAGGACTTGGTTCACCAACCTTTGGAAAGTGGCAGGTGCATTCTTCAAACCAAAGGGCATTACCACAAACTGATAATGCCCACTAGGGGTAGAGAATGCTGTTTTGGCTTTTGACTCCTCAGCTAGTCTGATTTGCCAGTAGCCAGCTGTCAAATCAAATGTGCTCAGAAACTTGGCAGAAGCCAATTTATCAATGAGCTCATCTGCTCTTGGAATGGGATGAGCATCTGTCCTAGTGACAGCATTGAGACCTCTGTAGTCCACACAAAACCTCATTTCTCTCTTCCCATCTTTGGTATGAGGTTTTGGCACAAGGACCACTGGGCTAGCCCATGGGCTCTCTGATGGCTCAATCACTCCAAGCTCCAACATCTTTTGCACCTCAGCCTTTATACAATCCCTGACATGGTCAGGTTGCCTGTAGATTTTATTCTTCACAGGCAGATTGTCACCAGTATCCACCTCATGGGTGCACCAGTTAGTCTGACTGGGTGTGAGTGAAAACAATTGTCTGTGGGCCTGCAACACCTGTTTGCAGTCCACCTGTTGCTGCTCAGTGAGGCTGCCTGCCAAGGCTACTCCATCAACTGAACCATCATCAGGGTTCTGGGAAAGCAGGTCTGGGAGAGGGTCACTCTCTTCCTCCTGTTCCCCATCTGTGGCCATGAGGAGACTCATGTCCTCCCTGTCAACAAATGCTTTCAAACGATTGACATGGAGCACCCTGTGGGGGCTCCTAGGGGTGCCAAAGTCAACCAGGTAGGTGACTTCTCCCTTCTTTTCAATGATAGGGTAGGGTCCAGTCCATTGGTCCTGGAGAGCTGCTGGCCCCACTGGGTCCAACACCCACACCTTCTGCCCTGGCTGGTACTCAACCAGAACAGCCTTTTGGTCATGCCAGGCTTTCTGTAATTCCTGACTGGCCTCCAGGTTTTTGGATGCTCTCTCCATGTATTCAGCCATCCTGGAGCGGAGACCAAGTACATAATCCACAATGTCTAGTTTAGGCTTTTTGAGAGGTAACTCCCATCCTTCCTTCACCAAACTCAATGGACCTCTTACAGGGTGGCCAAACAAAAGTTCAAAAGGGCTGTAGCCAACCCCCTTCTGTGGGACCTCTCTGTAAGCAAAGAGCAAGCAGGGTAAAAGGATGTCCCATTTCCGCCTAAGCTTCTCTGGTAACCCTTTTATCATTCCCTTTAGGGTCTTGTTGAACCTTTCCACAAGCCCATTGCACTGTGGATGGTAGGGTGTGGTAAACTTATAGTTTACTCCACACTCTTTCCACATTGCTTTTAAGTATCCAGACATGAAGCTGGTACCTCTGTCTGAAAGAACCTCCTTTGGAAAGCCCACTCTTGAGAAAACTGCAATGAGGGCTTTTGCCACCACAGGAGCTGTGGTGGTCCTCAGGGGAATTGCTTCTGGGTACCTGGTGGCATGATCCACTACCACCAGTATAAATCTGTGCCCAGATGCTGTTTGAGGATCCATGGGACCCACAATGTCTATTCCAACTCTTTCAAAGGGCACCCCCACCACAGGTAGTGGTATCAGGGGGGCCTTTGTTGTGCCACCTGACTTACCACTGGCTTGGCAAGTGACACAGGAGCGACAAAACTCCTTGACATTTTCTGACATGTGAGGCCAGTGAAAGTGTGGAACAAGCCTGTCCCAAGTCTTATTCTGGCCTAAGTGTCCTGCAAGGGGAATATCATGGGCCAAGGTAAGAAGGAAGCCCCTAAACTTCAAAGGTATAACCAACCTCCTGGTGGTGCCAGGCTTGGGGTCTCTAGCCTCTGAATAAAGGAGTCCTTCATCCCAATACACCTTATGGGTACCTTGAGCATTCCCTGCAGCCTCAGCAGCAGCTTGCTGTCTGAGGGGTTCAAGTGAAGGGCAATCTAATTGGGCCTGCCCCAGGTCTGCCCTTGAGGGTCCCCCTGTCCCCAGAAACTCAGCCTGATCAGGTTCAAGCTCCTCAGAGACAGTCTCCTCTTGGACTGCAGAATCAGTTTCCTGTGAAACCTGATCCTCAACCTGGGGCAAGTGGGAAGGCACAGCCTTAACCCTATTGCTCCTTCTCTTGGGTTGTGGTTGGTCTATTGTTTCAAGATCCACCACTGGTTCAGGAAGGCACTTCTTAGCCTGAGACCTTGTCACTGCAAGGACATGAGCTGAAATCCCTAGCATTTCTGCATGAGTCCTGTACTCCACTTCTGACCAAACTGAGCTTTCAAGATCATTGCCTAACAGACAGTCTACTGGGAGGTCTGCACTCACAACAACTTTCTTTAGGCCATCTACCCCTCCCCAGGAGAAGTTCACAACAGCCACACTATGGGAAGTAGTGGAGTTGCTTGCATTGGTCACTAGGTAACTTTCACCTAGTACAATTTGTCCAGGGTCCACAAAGCCAGGTGCCACCATTGTGACACTGGCACAAGTGTCCCTGTAGGCCTGAGCCAGTTTCTCATTAATTAAGGGAGTCTGCCTATATTTGCCCAGGTTACTGGGGCTTACTGCAGTGGGCAAAGATATGTCCACATCATATAGGAGAACTGCCTGTGTGGGGATTCTGACTAGGCCAGATTCCACCTCAGTACCCAGGGTCAACCCTACTAAACCCTTTGGCTGTGTACCACCACTGCTGACTGTACTAGGGGGTGCAGTTGCTTTAGGAGCTGCAGTGGTGGGGACTGGATTTTTCTTAGTGCATTCACTGCCCCAGTGTGAAACTGATTTGCAGGTATTACACCAAGGTTTCTTTGGGCCATCATTCTTCTTTTTCTTGTTTCCATTTTGGGAACCCCCCTCCTTATTGCTAGTTTGGGGGCCTGAAGACTTCTGGTCCTTTTCTTTATCTTTCTGATTCCCACCCTTCTGGTCTGTTTTCTTCTGGTCACCTTGGTTCTGGTTTTTCTGCTTAATCCTTGTTCTGACCCATTTGTCTGCCTTCTTTCCCAATTCTTGGGGAGAGGTCAAATCAGAGTCAACAAGGTATTGATGCAACAGCTGGTTCTGACAGTTATTAAGGATCTGTTCTCTCATCATAAGATTGTACAATCCTGTATAGTCTGAAACTTTACTTCCCTGCAGCCAACCCTCCAGAGCCTTAGTGGCACAATCTACAAAATCAGTCCAGTCCTGAGTCTGTGCTTTTTGGGTGTCTCTGAACAACAACCTGTATTGCTCAGTGGTTAGGCCAAACCCTTCAATAAGAGCACTCTTCAGAACAGAGTAGTTTTTGGCATCCTCAGGTCTAACAGTGAGGAGCCTATCCCTCCCTTTCTCAGAAAAGGAGTACCATAAAATTGCTGCCCACTGATCCTCAGGGACCTGCTGTACCATGCAGGCCCTCTCAAGAGCAGTCATCCATTTGTGGATATCATCCCCTTCCTTGTAGGGGGGCACAATTTTTGTCAGGTTTCTATTGTCATAGGCCCTGTCTTTTTCTTTAGGAACTTTGCTGCCACCAGTGGCATCTAAGCCACACAATTTTTTCTCTCTTGCTAAAGCAAGTTTAGCTTGAGCCAAGGCTACCTCTTCCCTTTCTATTTGGAGTTGGACAGCCCTCATCCTGGCCCTATGCTCTTTTCTCTGGGAGGGAGTCATCCCTCTTTGAGATTCTCTTGAGGCACTAGAAAGGTGAGAGTCCCTTGACAGAGATCTCTCCCTTCTATTACCTGGGAGAATTTGGTTATGAGATCTGGAGTGGTGCTGGCCCCCTCCATTCCCATGTAGGTCCAAGTTGGCCTGGTTAAGCCTGGCAACCTGTACCTGGTTTCCCACCTGATCCTGATCTTCAGGCTCATCTACATCAGAGCCTTCCTCTTCTTCTTCCTCCTCCACTACATCATCTTGAAGATCCTCATTCTCAGGGGAGTTTATCCCTTCCTCTGTTTCTAAGGGAGTCTGACTCACCTTGTCTAGGTCATCCTTTTCTAGGAGAGCTATTAGGGAAGGAATGGTAGGGCCTCTGCCCTTTTTTAGCCCCCTGGCTGTGCACAAGGCACTCAGGTCTTTGTGGCTAAGGTTGTCATATCTGGATGTTGTCCCTATAGGATCAACTTCTACAGGAGCAGAGCCTGAGGCTCTACCTGTATCAGACATGACTGCTAGTGAGGTGTAAGTGGTGCACTTACCTACACTAAGTGGTTTCCTACTGTACCTTGCTAGTGAGTTGTAGTCAGGGTGTGCTAATCCCTTTAATCTACAACTACTAAGTTCAGTAGAACTTAATATGCTAAGCTTTTGATTTATATGTACCTAGAGGTACTTGATGTGATCTTTCAATTTGATAAAGATTGCAATGGTAAAACAAACAGCAAGCTCAAATCCGCACCGCTGCACACCAATGTGAGAAGTTGGCCTGATAGGTAGTGTTTCCAATTCTGGAACCACTGGTTATCAGTCCAAACAAACCCCAAAGATGTCAGGTTGTAAGTCAACCTTGTAGACAAGCTATCCTAGTGGTAGCATGGACTAAGCAGCCTTAAAGGCTTAACTTAAGAGGTCGTGTTAAGCGAGCTTGTTTTACCACATACAATCCTGTAATCAAATGAAAGGACACCACACAAGTATATATTATAAAAATATATGTATTTATTACTAAATTACTCCCCAGTACTCTTTATGAGGAAAGGGGCACAAGCGTTAAATCAAAAGCACTGTTACACATAGAAAGTTGGCACAATTATGGCTGAGGGCGGGGGGCCACTCAGACCATATATCAAAAAAGTGGTATAAGTAACACTTTACGAACAATGGTTAGGCCTAGGGCCTAGAGATTCGCTGGGAGCAGTCAGGACAAGCAATGAAGAAGTCGGGAGTAGCCCACAGGAGACAGTTGCAGCACGGAAAGTGCGGCGCGCACCAATGCACTGTCAATGGTGCGTAAAAGTCAGTTAAAGTGAATAAAAAGATACTTCCGCTGAACCTAGGAACACAAAACTTTAGACACAGACCCTAGAGGTGTGTACCAGTGTAAAGACACCGGCGTTGCAAAGTTACCTCACCCACAGGCCGTGGGTGCACAGGGTCGAAGTGGCGTCGGGTTCTGTCACGCAGGTTCTGGGTGCTTGGAGCTGTTGCAGCTGCAGGCGCTGTGAAGCAGAAGTGTCCGGTGCGATCCAAGGGTGGATCGATGTAGAAAAGTACCTGAAAGCAGAGGGGACAGAGTCTAGGTCACTCAGCAGTGACCAGGGTGGAACCAGGACGGAACCAGGCAATGTCGGGCGCAATCAGGCGGTTGTCGATAGGCTTCTCTCCGCTGTCACGTGGGCTCTGGGGCATCTGCGACGTCCAGGAGCAGGTCACGATCTGTCCCACGTAGGCTCTCGCCGTCAGCACCGTCGGCTTGAAGATTGTAGCAAACAGCACTTGGCAAAAGCAATCCACGCGGAACCGGGAGATTGCTTATCACTCGAACCAGGAGGGTCAGAGTGGGTGCTCCTTTTCACAGGAGCTGGTGCAGATCTGGAGCAACCAGAAAAGCAAGTCGGATTTCAAAGTTCGTCGGCACAGGGGCCACAAGCCAGCTGGCAAGTGACCGGGCCAACGCGTCGAGCGCACACAAGCAGAAGGGCCCCACGCAGCACTCAGCGAGTGTGAAGGGGTGAGCTTTGGTGCAAGTGGAGCTCGGGGCTGGGGCTTCTCAAACCCCGGTGTACAGCTTCGAGGGTCACTCGTGGGCCGCACGGTCAGCGTCTCGTGGCCTCTTTCAAGATAGCGTGCCCCACGCTTCCGGTCGCCTCCACGGGTCTCAGCTCTGCAGGGACTGTGGATCGGGCAGGTAGAAGGCAGGCAAGCTTGATCTCGTCGATCTCTGTCGCTCGAGTTCCGGCGGGAACTGCAACAAAGCAAGGGTCGAGGGCTGGATGGTGCCTGTTTGCACAGGGTGGTCACTCCTTGACCACAAGGGAGATTCTTCAGTCTTCTCACGTCGTGTAGAAAGTCGAAGGGTCCAGATTTCGTTTCTTATGTTTCTTCAGGATGATCTGAGGTCCGTTGGGACTGCTCCCCCTCTTATTCGAATCTAGGGGGTTGGACATCCTGCTAGGTCCCCTCCTATGGGTGGGACCCAGGAAGGGGGTGGTTACACCCCTCTCCTTTGATCCTGGCCGCGCTGGGACAGGGGCTGGGAGGCCCCAGAACCGGTTTGGCCGGATCCTGCCAGGGGCAGCCTTGTGCTCCCCAGGCAGTGTCTGGTTTCATTGAAACCTCCCTACTCCAATCCACTATCTCCTGTCTGGGGTGGTTTGACACCGCCCTGTGACAGGAAACTCTTTGTCCAGGCCTCCTCTGCCGGGTTTCGGTCAGCAGCAGGAGGTCAGACCCGTGTCTGTGGCAGGGGCATCCATTTTGTGGATCTGAGGCTCATTTTAAATCAACCGCGTTTCAGTAAAGTAACATGTCTTCTCCCTCTAGAAGGGTGGAATGCTATCCCCGTCGCCAGAACTGGCGAGGGGATAGTATTCCAATTCGTATGACACCTTACACGACATGTTTTGATAAAGCCAAACCAAAGTTGCTATATAACCGCGAGGATTATAATGCGCTTAAGAGTATATGGTATGGCATTATCCCGGATCAGCTTAGGGAGTTGTTCCCGACAGCTGCAGACAGGCTCAGCTCACGCCAGAGCACCATCTCACATAAAACCACGCACTCTGCCTCCAGGATTGATGAGGCCTTCCATAGGAGTGGCTTACAGGCTATATATGTGTCCAGATATAGGTTTAGATATAGGTATACTATATCTAAGCAAGGGGTGATTACACCCACTTGCCCCAGCTGAGTGATCAGCCAGTTGTGTCAATTTAAGAACCAGCCAGGGGTGGCAAAAGCTATGCTTCAGCCCCTGGTAGGCCTTGGTGGCACCTATGCCCTGGGCACCTATAGTGCATGGTACAGGGGCTGACAAGGAGTCCATTTCCAATTGTGGTATGTACCTATAGCACATGTATTACAAATTTAGAGAGAGAACAGCAGGCTGGGGGTCTGATTAGCAGGCCCACAGCCTCAGTAAGTCGAAAACCAGTGAAGCAAACAGCAAAAATTGGGGTGACCATAGGATAGCAGACCCTACTCTCCTACATTGCTGCATCCTTGTCAATCACACTGCAGCTTCCTTGTCTATCACACTGCTGCATCCTTGTCTATCACACTGCGGCACCCTTGTCTATCACACTGCAGCATCCTTGTCTATCACACTGCAGCATCCTTGTCAATCACACTGCAGCATCCTTGTCTATCACACTGTAGCATCCTTGTCTATCACACTGCTGCATCCTTGTCTATCACACTGCAGCATCCTTGTCTATCACACTGCTGCATCCTTGTCTATCACACTGCTGCATCCTTGTCTATAACACTGCAGCATCCTTGTCTATCACACTGCAGCATCCTTGTCTATCACACTGCGGCATCCTTGTCTATCACACTGCAGCATTCTTGTCTATCACACTGCGGCACCCTTGTCTATCACACTGCGGCATCCTTGTCTATCACACTGCAGCATCCTTGTCTATCACACTGCAGCACCCTTGTCTATCACACTGTAGCATCCTTGTCTATCACACTGCAGCATCCTTGTCTATCACACTGTAGCATCCTTGTCTATCACACTGCTGCATCCTTGTCTATCACACTGCAGCATCCTTGTCTATCACACTGCTGCATCCTTGTCTATCACACTGCTGCATCCTTGTCTATCACACTGCAGCATCCTTGTCTATCACACTGCGGCACCCTTGTCTATCACACTGCAGCATCCTTGTCTATCACACTGCAGCACCCTTGTCTATCACACTGCAGCACCCTTGTCTATCACACTGCTGCATCCTTGTCAATCACACTGCAGCATCCTTGTCTATCACACTGCAGCACCCTTGTCTATCACACTGCGGCACCCTTGTCTATCACACTGCAGCATCCTTGTCTATCACACTGCAGCACCCTTGTCTATCACACTGCGGCACCCTTGTCTATCACACTGCAGCATCCTTGTCTATCACACTGCAGCATCCTTGTCTATCACACTGCAGCATCCTTGTCTATCACACTGCTGCATCCTTGTCTATCACACTGCAGCATCCTTGTCTATCACACTGCGGCACCCTTGTCTATCACACTGCAGCATCCTTGTCTATCACACTGCAGCATCCTTGTCTATCACACTGCAGCATCCTTGTCTATCACACTGCAGCATCCTTGTCTATCACACTGCAGCATCCTTGTCTATCACACTGCAGCACCCTTGTCTATCACACTGCGGCACCCTTGTCTATCACACTGCGGCATCCTTGTCTATCACACTGCTGCATCCTTGTCTATCACACTGCAGCATCCTTGTCTATCACACTGCAGCATCCTTGTCTATCACACTGCAGCATCCTTGTCTATCACACTGCAGCATCCTTGTCTATCACACTGCAGCATCCTTGTCTATCACACTGTAGCATCCTTGTCTATCACACTGCAGCATTCTTGTCTATCACACTGCGGCACCCTTGTCTATCACACTGCAGCATCCTTGTCTATCACACTGCAGCACCCTTGTCTATCACACTGCAGCATCCTTGTCTATCACACTGCAGCATCCTTGTCTATCACACTGCTGCACCCTTGTCTATCACACTGCTGCATCCTTGTCAATCACACTGCAGCTTCCTTGTCTATCACACTGCTGCATCCTTGTCTATCACACTGCGGCACCCTTGTCTATCACACTGCAGCATCCTTGTCTATCACACTGCTGCATCCTTGTCAATCACACTGCAGCTTCCTTGTCTATCACACTGCTGCATCCTTGTCTATCACACTGCGGCACCCTTGTCTATCACACTGCAGCATCCTTCAGCAGGGTGACCTGCAGACTCTATGTAATTCGGCTAAATCAGGTCCCCTCTGGATCCAACCCCGACACATCATAGACAAAGGGTCAGCCACTATTCATCCTATTCTATGCGAGCGACAAAATCTACCTATTACCTCTGCTTACACCCCTCAATCTCGGAAGCATGCGGTCATCACACCCCTCCAGAAGAAATCCACTCCGGACCCTACAAAACCGGAACACTATCGCCCCATCTCACTGCTGCCTTTTTACACCAAGATAGTACAAAACATGGTAATAAGCAGCTCTCTGGGGGGCATATGTACAAGCCCCTATCGCCATGGGAACGTCACTTTTTGTGAAGTTTCCGTGGCGATAGGGGCTTTGCCTAATTTACAAGGCAGCGTTAAGCCACTTATCATGGCTTACCGCTGCCTTGTAAATAAGGTCCCCTTTCACGCTATGCTTAGTGTGAAAGAGGTGGGCAGTGGGTGTTGCGGTGGGCGTTCCACTGCAACACCCATTGATTTTGACGCTGCCCCCTATTTACAAGGGTGGCGTAAATAGGAGGTAACGCCAAAATTAAGACCAGGGAAAACCTGGTCTTAATGTGTCGAAACGAGGAGAAATGCTATATTTCTCCTCGTTTTTGCTTTTCCCATGTGTGCTGCTTGTGCAGCACACATGGAAAAAGCAAAATGCCTTCGATTGTTTATGTGTAGGGAGGTGACCCTTCCTGCACATAAAAAAATCCGTAAAAAACTTGACATTTTGTACCTTCCATGTGTGCTGAATTAAGCAGGTGATAGTCATTTTTAATGTATATTGAATTAGTAATTCCCTGTGGGTGTGGTCATCTCAGACAGCGCCGATGATGAAAGCCAAAGCCCAGGCTACCAGCCCCCGAGTAGTGTCTGCCTGGTTAGCTTGCCCCCTTGCATCAATGAGGGAATCTTGGTACCCCGGCCGGCCTCCTGGAGCCTCCAGCCAATCGCCTCAGGCGCCCTCCCATCTCCATGCAGCTGGGTGTGGAGCCAGACCCCCATGTGAGCTGTGGAGGTGCCTGGAGACACCTGGGACTCCCTCAGACTCCGCCCAATAAAAGCCATAAAGGCCCAACACCCTAGAAACCTTCTTGGTACCCCTAGGGTATGTCCAAACTCCTTTGGCACTGGCGCCCTCAAGTCTATATCAAGGGGTGCAGGGACCCACCAGTGAAATAAGTGTTTGACTGTGGATGTTGGGGGAACTTTTTGGAAACTTGACTGCAAACAACTTCTGAAGCAGAGGCCCTGAAACTGTTGGGGGGGGGGGGGCGCTCCCTAGGGTGGTCTTACATGTTTTCAGGGGGGCACCCTGCTCTGGCCAC
Organism: Lissotriton vulgaris; assembly: GCF_964263255.1. NCBI lineage: Eukaryota > Metazoa > Chordata > Amphibia > Caudata > Salamandridae > Lissotriton > Lissotriton vulgaris. The sequence goes on along the minus strand of NW_028248387.1, from coordinate 10,074 downwards.
GTGAAGCATTTTTTAAAGCCCCCAGGCAATGGAAGTAAACACCATGATAACAAGCATTTACAACGCAATGGTCTTGGCATTTTTAAAGTTAGAGCTATTGGCATTGCAAACGGCATTATTTTTATTTATGTTTTCGTTTTTAAAACATATAAATAAATGGCATTGTCATTTACAATGCCAATAGCTTAATCGCTCGCAAATGCAAGACCTATTGTATTTGCACCCATACACAGAGCCACACACACACAAAGCCACCCACACACACATACAGAGCCACGCACACACACACAGACAGAGCCGCGCACACACACACAGACAGAGCCGTGCACACACACAGACAGAGTCGCGCACACACAGAGACAGAGCCGCACACACACACACAGACAGAGCCGTGCACATACACAGACAGAGCCACGCACACACACAGACAGAGCCACGCACACACACAGACTGTGGTAGGATAGCGCGGTGGTGCTGTGGAAGGATGGCGCGGTGGTGCCGTGGAAGAATGGCACGGTGGTGCTGTGGAAGGATGGCGCGGTGGTGCTGTAGAAGGATGGCGCATTGATGCTGTGGAAGGATGGCACGGTGGTGCTGTGGAAGGATGGCACAGTGGTGCTGTGGAAGGATGGCACGGTGGTGCTGTGGAAGGATGGAGAGGTGGTGCTGTGGAAGCATGGAGTGGTGGTGCTGTGGAAGCATGGAGTGGTGGTGCTGTGGAATCATGGGGGAGTGGTGCTGTGGAAGCATGGGGGAGTGGTGCTGTAGAAGGATGGCGCAGTGGTGCTGTAGAAGGATGGCACGGTGGTGCTGTAGAATGATGGCACGGTGGTGCTGTAGAAGGATGGCACGGTGGTGCTGTGGAAGGATGGCACGGTGGTGCTGTGGAAGGATGGAGAGGTGGTGCTGTAGAAGGATGGCACGGTGGTGCTGTGGAAGGATGGCATGGTGGTGCTGTAGAAGGATGGCACGGTGGTGCTGTGGAAGGATGGCACGGTGGTGCTGTAGAAGGATGGCGCAGTGGTGCTGTAGAAGGATGGCACGGTGGTGCTGTGGAAGGATGGCACGGTGGTGCTGTAGAAGGATGCCGCAGTGGTGCTGTAGAAGGATGCCACAGTGGTGCTGTGGAAGGATGGCACGGTGGTGCTGTAGAAGGAAGGCACGGTGGTGCTGTGGAAGGATGGCACGGTGGTGCTGTGGAAGGATGGAGAGGTGGTGCTGTGGAAGCATGGAGTGGTGGTGCTGTGGAAGCATGGAGTGGTGGTGCTGTGGAATCATGGGGGAGTGGTGCTGTAGAAGGATGGCGCAGTGGTGCTGTAGAAGGATGGCGCAGTGGTGCTGTAGAAGGACGGCACGGTGGTGCTGTGGAAGGATGGTGCTGTGGAAGGATAGAGTGGTGGTGCTATAGAAGCATGGAGTGGTGGTGCTGTGGAATCATGGGGGAGTGGTGCTGTAGAAGGATGGCGCAGTGGTGCTGTAGAAGAATGGCACGGTGGTGCTGTAGAAGGATGGCGCGGTGGTGCTGTAGAAGGATGGCGGTGGTGCTGTAGAAGGATGGCGCAGTGGTGCTGTAGAAGGATGGCGCGGTGGAGCTGTAGAAGGATGGCGTGGTGGTGCTGTGGAAGCATGGGCGAGTGGTGCTGTAGAAGGATGGCGCAGTGGTGCTGTAGAAGAATGTCATGGTGGTGCTGTAGAAGGATGGCGCGGTGGTGCTGTAGAAGGATGGCGGTGGTGCTGTAGAAGGATGGTGCGGTGGTGCTGTAGAAGGATGGCGGTGGTGCTGTAGAAGGATGGCGCGGTGGTGCTGTAGAAGGATGGCGCAATGGTGCTGTAGAAGGATGGCGCAGTGGTGCTGTGGAAGCATGGGGGAGTGGTGCTGTAGAAGGATGGTGCAGTGGTGCTGTAGAAGAATGTCACGGTGGTGCTGTAGAAGGATGGCGGTGGTGCTGTAGAAGGATGGCGCGGTGGTGCTGTAGAAGGATGGCGTGGTGGTGCTGTAGAAGGATGGCAGTGGTGCTGTAGAAGGATGGCGCTGTGGTGCTGTAGAAGGATGGCACAGTGGTGCTGTAGAAGGATGGCGTGGTGGTGCTGTGGAAGGATGGTGCGGTGGTGCTGTAGAAGGATGGCGGTGGTGCTGTAGAAGGATGGCGCGGTGGTGCTGTAGAAGGATGGCGGTGGTGCTGTAGAAGGATGGCGCGGTGGTGCTGTAGAAGGATGGCGCAGTGGTGCTGTAGAAGGATGGCACAGTGGTGCTGTGGAAGCATGGGGGAGTGGTGCTGTAGAAGGATGGCGTGGTGGTGCTGTAGAAGGATGGCGTGGTGGTGCTGTAGAAGGATGGCGCAGTGGTGCTGTGGAAGCATGGGGGAGTGGTGCTGTAGAAGGATGGCGCGGTGGTGCTGTAGAAGGATGGCGTGGTGGTGCTGTAGAAGGATGGCGGTGGTGCTGTAGAAGGATGGCGCGGTGGTGCTGTAGAAGGATGGCGCAGTGGTGCTGTAGAAGGATGGCACAGTGGTGCTGTGGAAGCATGGGGGAGTGGTGATGTAGAAGGATGGCGTGGTGGTGCTGTAGAAGGATGGCGTGGTGGTGCTGTAGAAGGATGGCGGTGGTGCTGTAGAAGGATGGCGCGGTGGTGCTGTAGAAGGATGGCAGTGGTGCTGTAGAAGGATGGCGCTGTGGTGCTGTAGAAGGATGGCGCAGTGGTGCTGTAGAAGGATGGCGCTGTGGTGATGTGGAAGGATGGCGCAGTGGTGCTGTAGAAGGATGGCACGGTGGTGCTGTGGAAGGATGGTGCGGTGGTGCTGTAGAAGGATGGCGCAGTGGTGCTGTGAAAGGATGGTGCGGTGGTGCTGACAGGTTGGAACCAGCTGTGGTAATTGGAAGGTGGCTCTGCTTCTTAAGGGTTGCATACAGACCCTGCTTATTTCTCAGAATCAAGCCAGATAAAGCTTTACGATAATTATGGAAGAGAACAACTCGAAATCTAACCCAAATGAACATAGCAAACACAAATTCCATTTAAATGCGTATAATGTTACAATTCAGATGCACCAGGAACGTAAACATATACATTTAAATGCTTGTTCTACAATGTACATACATGCTGCAATCCCAGAAAAACAGCCAGGCCTGCGGGTGGCGTCCTCCGTGCCCTCTGGCAGCAGCTCAGCTGGCCGAGAGCTCCTGCCCCACACCAAAATCCCCACCTCTCCTCACCTCCATTCCCCCAAGCATCTTCCTGTCGCCTCTCGTCCTCCTTGCTGTCCTGGAGCAGGGTCCAGTCCCGAGACCCCTGGAAGAGATCTAACAGTGCCATGAAAAGTGCGTGCAGCCAGCTGTGTCCTTTGTGACTGTTCTCCCAGCCCTCACCCTCACCGAAACCGAAAGTGAAGCTGTCGGGAGTTCAATGTGGAAGAAGTAAACAGAAAACCGGGGAGGGTGATGGTGGGTGGGGACAGAAGGGAGCGGAGCGGCCCAGATGGTAAAACTTCAAGCACCAGAAAGTAAAGTTATTCTCACCCACTTGCACACATTTCAACTCGTCTTCAGTTTAAGATTGAAATCGCGTCCACCCTCCCCGTTGTGGATTGCGTTCGATTACTAGAGGTTTGTATAGCGCTGTGTTAACGTTAATGGAGCTTCGAGGCGCTGCCGGGTTCATGCAAACCGTTTCTCTTAGCCTTAAAGTGGGCCACCTGCCATGAATTACTTTCTCTACAACGACTAACTCACATCCATTAACTTCAATAAGCTCACTGGCCACCATCTTTGGAGCACTTTGAAACCATAATGCAAAAGGAGATGGGAAGGGGTGGGAGGGAGGGGAGAAAACACTTCAAGCAAGAACTGCAGAGGCACACACACAAGCAAGCATCAGAAGACAACACTCGAACGTGCCCACCCAGTCCCTGACCTACTGCAGCGGGACTGATAAGGAAATGGATGCTGCACCATGTGCTAGTGTGCAAACACTAATAGCGCTCTGGGGAAACCGCACCACCCCTAGGCGTTGGTGCTCACAACTAGTTACATGTATCGCGATTTATTCCCGCAGATGAACAGTAACGTGAGGGCACGTTCACAGTGTGCCCCAGCCACCTTGGGTCTCCCAAGGTGGTGGGGATCAGTAATGAGGCTGGTGCTAGGGGTGCAGACACAAGCACCCCGAGCGGGGGTGGCACAGAGGCCCATTCCCCATCCCGGTGGGGGACTCCCCAAAGCCCCAGCGGGTTCTGCTCACCTCCTATCCCGGCTGGCGCTCGGGAGGCTCCGGGATCCCCTCGCTCCCTCCTCCGATGCCAGGTCCCTGCAGGTCTGCCTCAGCCCGGGTGCCCTGCGGTCAGAGTCTGGGAGCTGCCTGCCGCCGGTCCCGGGGCTGTGGGTGTGCTGCGCCTGCTTGTCCCAGGGGCGGAGGGGTATCTCTGAGCGGGATGGTGCAGGCTTTGGGCTGCGGGGCACTTGCAGAGCACGTGCCTGTTCCACAAACGCTCAGTGGCTCGCAGATCCCCGCCCCAAGCTTTCACCTCAGCTTCCCTCTTGTCCCGGTCTGCGCATCACTGCCGGCCGTGTGCGCGGCTTACAAACAAGTACAAATCAGGGTCAGTAACACCGCAGCTCTCCCTACCCCTAACAAGTCCAGACACCGACACGGGGTGATGGTATTTTTATGTATTTAATGCGTTTTTATATAGCGCGGACTGTACCCGAAGGCGTCGGAGCGCTTCACAATAGGAACAGTAATGATACATGAAAAGATTACGAGTGAACAAATTACAAAAGCAGACGTTAAGTTACATGAGGCAAAAGTGACAATTGTGAGCAAACAAAATACAAGAGGTACATTACAGGAGGAAAAGACTGGGACCTCGGCGAGAGGGAGGGTGTAACGCCCACCTCTGGAAAAGGGGCGGGGCTTACAAAAAGAGAGATAAACGCCCCCGAATCTGCTCAAGACAGGGCCTGAACTGAGTGACGCCCCTGTCCTCCAATGGCTGGCCAGCATTTACGAGGCCAGCCAATGGAGAAGAGGCGCGGGTTCAAGCCCCCATACTGCAAAACATAAAATCTCGGACTCCACCCACTGCGTGGGACGCTAGTCCGAGACCTAAAAACAATGCTGTGTTTTAGAGAAAGAAAACAGAGTGGCAGTGAGTCAACCTGTAATGGGCAGTCAGCAATGCCTTTTGTTACTCATGTCCTGGTTGTGAATCCGTGTCAAAGTGCGAAGGGGGGTTGCAATAACCTAAAATCCATCCCCCATATTTCTGAGAAAGGATCAGATTGTGGATACTTTTTGACTTTAGGGGGGCTGTCAACCAATAGAATGTTGACAATCATATACTTGATTGCATTTTTAAAAAGGATAACAGAAGAGAACTGCAATGTTTTAGTTGTTAAATAGGTCGAGAGCTGCCACTGTTATAGAACAATAACAAGAAATACGTGTGTCTTCCGCAGCAGCCAAGCCTTCGGAGATACCTTGAACCCAGACACTATTGCGCCATACTTGTCTGGCACGCAAGAGTACTTGGATCCACTCATTGGCCGACTCTCAGGTGGCAAACACTGACAGCCAGCCAATGAGGGGGCCCATACGGACGGCATTTTCCCATGTGAGTGATTGGGAGGGCCCAAGATGCTTGCTAAATAAAGCAAGCTACAGCCTGGGGAAACCTGTACGTAGCTCAGGTTTGACTAAAGTCTCATTTTAACTGCACTGTGTACTTTTACGTGTATTAAAGACACTCATTTGCATTGAAACACCTCTGTCCTGGCCTGGATCTGAGGCTGTTTCCTCTGAGTCAGCCATGTCTGCTCAGCCACAACTTCAATCCAGGCAGGTCCTGGCCACATTTGGCAGTCATGGCCCCTGGCAAACATGTGCGAACCAGCCTCACCCCCTTCCTCCCGACTCTCTTCTTTCATCCATCCATTCTCTCTTTCTCTCCTCGTCTCTTATCTCGCTCTATTACTTCTTTCTCCCTCTGCACCGCCTCCCACCACCCCTAGGGAATAAACCTGCAGGAGGTGGCGAAGTAACAGAGGGGACAGCATCCCAGAATTACTGGCTTCTAAGACCATCTCCTCCCTCTCTGATCTCTCTCTCTCTCTCTATCCAGCTCTCTCTCTCTCTCTCTCGCTATCCAGCTCTCTCTCTCTCTCTCTCTCTCTCTCTCTATCCAGCTCTCTCTCTCTCTCTCTTTCCATCTCTCTCTCTCTCTCTCTCTCTCTCTCTATCCAGCTCTCTCTCTCTCTCTCTATCCAGCTCTCTCTCTCTCTCTCTTTCTCTCTCTCTCTCTCTCTCTCTCTCTCTCTCTCTCTTTCTCTCTCTCTCTCTCCCCTCTTCCTCTCTCTTCAGGGGCGTAACACAGTCCACTGCAGCGCAGGGGGGCCCACAACTCTTCGTGGAGCCACCAGCCCTTCAGGAAGCCCCCTTTCAGCCCATGGCCAATCAATATCTGTGAGATAAGGGATACTCAGGGGCCCCGGGCCCTCACCACTTTCTGCAGGGGGCCCCATCATTTTGTGTTACGCCACTGTCTATCTATGGCTCAGGGCTCTGCCCGCTGCAATGAAGGGGAGGGGAGGAGGCAGAGGCCAGATTTACTAAACTGTCTCCAATGCATCGCCGCCGACGAACATGCTGCGTTGCGTGAAAAGGAGAGCGCAGAGAGTGGCATATCTACAAAGACATGGCACCCTCCTCTCCTCTCCCTGGCGCTGGTGCTTAAAATTTGCTGCCGAATGCCACGCACACACCTCTGTGCCATAGTGCACGGGTGCCCGCCGTGAGTCTAGCATAGGTTTTGTTCTGGACGGAGACCCCTCCAGTCCAAAATACTATGGGGCTTATTTACAAGTCCATTGCGCCGCTTGTGCCTCTGTTTTTTTGACGCACCGGCGGCACAGCGTGTCTGCCATATTTACAAGGTCATGTAAAGCCACCCTGCGTGGCATTTCATGGTCTAGTAAATGTGCCTCCCTGCGTGAAAGGGGCGTTCCAAGGGTGTTGCTGTGGGTGTTCCCACCCATCATCCATGGAACCTGACACATTCACAGATTTGCAAGGTTTTTAGTAAACCAGGGGCCAGATGTAGGTCGCCCAATACCGGTCGGTAACGGCCGAAATTACCGAATTTGGGCCGTTACCGACCGGTATTAGGCTACTGAGATGTAGGTGGCCTAAATTGCAAATTCGGTAATTTACCAATTTGGTATTTTAAGGAATCGGTAAATTACCGATTCCTTAAAATACCGAATCAGTAAATTACCGAATTTGCAATGTAGGGAGCACTCAAATGAGTGCTTTTCCCATTTTAGGATTCGTTATTTACCACCAACTACAAGTTGGTACGAATACCTTTGAAAATACAAATCTGTGCATTTTCAACTGTGCCCTTAGGGCATGTATGTGTGCCGCATCTGCACACAAGCACGATTCAGGTAATGTTTACCGATTTTTTTGCTGCATAGCATTTACCGATTCTAAAATACCGAATCGGTAAATTCGGTATTTTAGAATCAGTAAATGTACTTTACCTACATCTGGCCCCAAGTTTCTTCCTCTTTCTATGTGTGCTGCATAGAAAGAGAAAAACGGATCTATGACGTTACAAAGCGTTATTTTACAACGCAGACCGTTACAACGCTATTTTTACAACGCAGGTACCATTACAATGCATGCCGTTACAACGCATGGCATTACAAAGCAGATACTATTACAACGCATGCCATTACATCGTAAGTATAGGTAAGTATATCTTTTTTAAAAAAATGTAATAAAGTTAATTTAATTAATTTAAATTAATAAATATAATTTAAAAAATTTTAAAACAGTAATTAATTTAATTTAATTATAGTAATTTAATTAATATTAAAATTGTTAATAAATTAATATATTTAATATAATATAATTAATGAAATATAATACATTTATAAATAGTAAATAATATAATGTAATTTATTACAATAAATATAATTTAATTAAATTTAAAATAATACTTAATATAATTTAATTTAATATAATTAAAGAAAATTAAATAATTTAAAAATTGTAAATAATATTATTTAATTATAATAAATTAAATAAATAATAAAAGTAATTATTTTAATTTAATTTAAGTAATGTAATTCAATTAATTTTATAATTGTAAATATTGTAATTAATTTAATTTAATTTAATTAAATTAATTTAATTAATTAAAATAAATTAAAGTCGTAATACCCCAGTACCCCAAAAACCAAACCTAGCCCTAAAACCTAAAAATACCCCTGGACCCCAAAAACCAAACCCAGCCCTAAAACCTAAAAATACCCCTGTACCCCAAAAACCAAACCTAGCCCTAAAACCTAAAAATACCCCTGTACCCCAAAAACCAAACCCAGCCCTAAAACCTAAAAATACCCCTGTACCCCAAAAACCAAACTCAGCCCTAAAACCTAAAAATACCCCTGTACCCCAAAAATCAAACCCAGCCCTAAAACCTAAAAATACCCCTATACCCCAAAAACCAAACCCAGCCCTAAAACCTAAAAATACCCCTATACCCCAAAAACCAAACCTAGCCCTAAAACCTAAAAATACCCCTGTACCCCAAAAACCAAACCTAGTCCTAAAACCTAAAATACCCTGTACCCCAAAAACCAAACCCAGCCCTAAAACCTAAAAATACCCCTGTACCCCAAAAACCAAACCTAGCCCTAAAACCTAAAAATTCCCCTGTACCCCAAAAACCAAACCCAGCCCTAAAACCTAAAAATACCCCTGTACCCCAAAAACCAAACCCAGCCCTAAAACCTAAAAATACCCCTGTACCCCAAAAACCAAACCCAGCCCTAAAACCTAAAAATACCCCTATACCCCAAAAACCAAACCTAGCCCTAAAAATACCCCTGTACCCCAAAAACCAAACCTAGCCCTAAAACCTAAAAATACCCCTGTACCCCAAAAACCAAACCTAGCCCTAAAACCTAAAAATTCCCCTGTACCCCAAAAACAAAACCCAGCCCTAAAACCTAAAAATACCCCTGTACCCCAAAAACCAAACCCAGCCCTAAAACCTAAAAATACCCCAAAATTACTAAATTAATATATTAATATTTTATTTTAATTTTAATATTAATTAAATTAATAAAATAATGTAAAATAAAATTTTTACAAAAGTATATACTTACCTATACTTACGATGTAATGGCATGCGTTGTAATAGTATCTGCTATGTATTGACATGCGTTGTAATGGCATGCATTGTAATGGTATTTGCGTTGTAAAAGTTGCGATGTAATGGTAGTGCGTTGTAATAGTTGCGTTGTAACGGTGCAATACCGAGAAAAACACCTCTTGTGATTGTTTTTGCGCAGGAAGGTGTCTCTTCCTTCACAAAATCAATCAGGTCTACAACGCAGACACCCATGCGTCTGCCTGCGTTGGCACATAAAGCGGTGCAAAAGGGGGTGGTGATGGACGGAGCATCTGAACCAATCAAAAACTCACACCCAGTCAACAGATCTGGGTTTAATCCATCACCGTTCTTTAGCCCACTCTGCCACCCCAGTTCAGACATGGCCATATGCAAATCAGTCTGACCCTGTGCCTCATCGGAACAGTCCAGCCCAAACTGCCAAGCCATGTCTTCCCTGGACCGGAAACAAGCTTCCGAGGACCGGTTTCTGGCATTCCAGCCGTCTTCAGCCCGGCTTGCTTGAATCCAGTGGCAAAGTGAGCAAGGGACTCACGTCTGAGCATACCCTGCCACACTTATGGTGGCCAAAGCGGTACAAAAGGGGGTGGTGATGGACAGAGCATCTGAACCAATCAAACACTCACACCCAGTCCCGGACATCTGGCCTCTATAGAGCAGACTGACGTGACTCTGTCCCACCCGGACCAGCTTCTCACAGGCCCGCCTGACATCCGGCCTCTATAGAACAGACTGACGTGATTCTGTCACACCCCGACCGGCCTTTCACAGACCCGCCTGACATGTGGCCTCGCATAATACAGCGCTCTGACACCTTCAGGTAAAGTCTGCGCTATATAAAAATGCATTAAATAAATAGTCCAGCCTGACACCTGGC